>NW_027010638.1:0-29968 GCF_036934945.1 Oncorhynchus masou masou | reverse complement strand
CTACATTTACAGTGCCTTTGCGAAAGTATTCGCCCCCTTGAACTTTGCGAACTTTTGCCACATTTCAGGCTTCAAACATAAAGATATAAAACTGTATTTTTGTGAAGAATCAACAACAAGTGGGACACAATCATGAAGTGAAACGACATTTATTGATATTTCAAACTTTTTTAACAAATCAAAAACTGAAAAATTGGGCGTGCAAAATTATTCAGCCCCTTTACTTTCAGTGCAGCAAACTCTCTCCAGAAGTTCAGTGAGGATCTCTGAATGATCCAATGTTGACCTAAATGACTAATGATGATAAATACAATCCACCTGTGTGTAATCAAGTCTCTGTATAAATGCACCTGCACTGTGATAGTCTCAGAGGTCCGTTAAAAGCGCAGAGAGCATCATGAAGAACAAGGAACACACCAGGCAGGTCCGAGATACTGTTGTGAAGAAGTTTAAAGCCGGATTTGGATACAAAAAGATTTCCCAAGCTTTAAACATCCCAAGGAGCACTGTGCAAAGCGATAATATTGAAATGGAAGGAGTATCAGACCACTGCAAATCTACCAAGACCTGGCCGTCCCTCTAAACTTTCAGCTCATACAAGGAGAAGACTGATCAGAGATGCAGCCAAGAGGCCCATGATCACTCTGGATGAACTGCAGAGATCTACAGCTGAGGTGGGAGACTCTGTCCATAGGACAACAATCAGTCGTATATTGCACAAATCTGGCCTTTATGGAAGAGTGGCAAGAAGAAAGCCATTTCATAAAGATATCCATAAAAAGTGTTGTTTAAAGTTTGCCACAAGCCACCTGGGAGACACACCAAACATGTGGAAGAAGGTGCTCTGGTCAGATGAATCCAAAATTGAACTTTTTGGCAACAATGCAAAACGTTATGCTTGGCGTAAAAGCAACACAGCTCATCACTCTGAACACACCATCCCCACTGTCAAACATGGTGGTGGCAGCATCATGGTTTGGGCCTGCTTTTCTTCAGCAGGGACAGGGAAGATGGTTAAAATTGATGGGAAGATTGATGGAGCCAAATACAGGACCATTCTGGAAGAAAACATGATGGAGTCTGCAAAAGACCTGAGACTGGGACGGAGATTTGTCTTCCAACAAGACAATGATCCAAAACATAAAGCAAAATCTACAATGGAATGGTTCAAAAATAAACATATCCAGGTGTTAGAATGGCCAAGTCAAAGTCCAGACCTGAATCCAATCGAGAATCTGTGGAAAGAACTGAAAACTGCTGTTCACAAATGCTCTCCATCCAACCTCACTGAGCTCGAGCTGTTTTGCAAGGAGGAATGGGAAAAAATGTCAGTCTCTCGATGTGCAAAACTGATAGAGACATACCCCAAGCGACTTACAGCTGTATTCGCAGCAAAAGGTGGCGCTACAAAGTATTAACTTAAGGGGGCTGAATAATTTTGCACGCCCAATTTTTCAGTTTTTGATTTGTTAAAAAAGTTTGAAATATCCAATAAATGTTGTTCCACTTCATGATTGTGTCCCACTTGTTGTTGATTCTTCACAAAAAAATACAGTTTTATATCTTTATGTTTGAAGCCTGAAATGTGGCAAAAGGTCGCAAAGTTCAAGGGGGCCGAATACTTTCGCAAGGCATTGTACATTTCAGCTACATTTACATTTCAGCCACATTTACATTTCAGCCACATTTACATTTCAGCTACATTTACATTTCAGCTACATTTACATTTCAGCTACATTTACATTTTAGCCACATTTACATTTCAGCTATATATACATTTCAGCAACATTTACATTTCAGCTACATTTACATTTCAGCTACATTTACATTTCAGCAACATTTACATTTCAGCAACATTTACATTTCAGCAACATTTACATTTCAGCAACATTTACATTTCAGCTACATTTACATTTCAGCTACATTTACATTTCAGCTACATTTACATTTCAGCTACATTTACATTTCAGCTACATTTACATTTCAGCTACATTTACATTTCAGCTACATTTACATTTCAGCTACATTTACATTTCAGCAACATTTACATTTCAGCTACATTTACATTTCAGCTACATTTACATTTCAGGAACATTTACATTTCAGCTACATTTACATTTCAGCAACATTTACATTTCAGCTACATTTACATTTCAGGAACATTTACATTTCAGCTACATTTACATTTACATTTCAGCTACATTTACATTTCAGCTACATTTACATTTCAGCTACATTTACATTTCAGCAACATTTACATTTCAGCTACATTTACATTTCAGCTACATTTACATTTCAGCTACATTTACATTTCAGAACATTTACATTTCAGCTACATTTACATTTCACATTTACATTTCAGCTACATTTACATTTCAGCTACATTTACATTTTACATTTCAGCTACATTTACATTTCAGCAACATTTACATTTCAGCCACATTTACATTTCAGCCACATTTACATTTCAGCCACATTTACATTTCAGCTACATTTACATTTCAGGAACATTCACACTTCAGTCATTTAGCAGATGCTCTTATGCAGAGCGACTTACAGTAAGTTCCTTCATCTTGAGATGGTGAGACAACCTCCCATCACAGTAATAATAAGGACAACTTCTCCTCAAGAAAGCAGCTATCAGCTGAATCAGTGCTGGTGAGAAGAGACCGTGTGAGTGTCAGTACCAAGAAAGACAAGGGTGTTAGTTGTTTTAATTGTTTTGGTTCAGACATTGATCTCTGTGTTTGATCTCTGTTCAGATTGTGGTTCAGGTCGTGCTGTATAATCCACTGTAGAATAGTGTTGTAGGCTCTGACTTTCTGTGATGCATCAAAGGGAGCATTCCTCTGGGTGGATGTAGTGAATATGGGTCCTGGGCAACAGAGATGTGTCTGTCTGTGTGTGTGTGTGTGTTTGCACAGACCTCACCATGGTTTTCATCCCTGGCTGCTGCAGGCTGCAGGCAGCACGTCATCTCCTCTCTGTTTTTCATTTCTGCATGGCCGTCACTGAGGGTAGTGGAGATTTTATCCAGCCTGAGATGGAGGTCCTATGTATGAGACCACTGTTAAAGAACGGTGACTTCAGCAGAGTAGTAACAGGGAATATGATGGTACTGCACTTCCTTATCACTGTTGCCAGCCACAGGCCTGTAGGGCACTGGTAACACCTAGAGGGCTTCCAAAATGTCATCTAATTTCCTATATAGTGGACCACAGGGCTCTGACAGGCCAAGAGTAGTGCATGATAAAGGGAATAAGGCTCCATTTGGGAAGCACACTAGTCTTCTCTCTCTCAATACTGAGGGTGGAGGAACCTGGATGAGCTCCCATCTTTTGTTTTATCGTGTGTGTGTGTGCGTGTGTGTCCACATCATGGCTCTGTGTAACCAGCACTCAAACATTGTTTAGGTGAGTTCAAATCTGGGGGAAGTAGTTTCAGCTTATTTTTGTTAACAGAGATAAAGGTCTTCAAAATAACAACATGTTTTGTATTCTTTGTTTACATAATATGTACATGAGGTCAGGTTTTATTCCGTTTGGCACAGTCACTGATGCCAGGAGACGGTGAGGGCAACTTGAGTGTTTCGTGTGAGGATACATGATTCTTGTCCATGGTTTGTGAGTTTGTGTTTATAAAATGTTTTTCTTTCTGTTCTAGGTACTACATGAAAGAGTCCAGAGGGAGCAGACGGTGGTTGATATTCTTGGAGGGCGGCTGGTACTGCTTCAACAAAGAGAACTGTGACAGCCGATACGACACCATGAGGAGACTGATGAGCTCGTCCAAGTGGCCTCAAACCAAAACAGGTCAGAATCTCTGCCTACATTACCCGCCTGTGTCTGTCTGGCTGTTACCGTTCACCAACCCCCCACCACTACTACTCTAAGACACAAATTAAGCCTTGTCCTGAACTGAACTTTATGTTATTACGTATCGTTAATGTCGTCTTTATGTTATTACGTATCGTTAATGTCGTCTTTATGTTATTGCGTATCGTTAATGTCGTCTTTATGTTATTGCGTATCGTTAATGTCGTCTTTATGTTATTGCGTATCGTTAATGTCGTCTTTATGTTATTACGTATCGTTAATGTCGTCTTTATGTTATTGCGTATCGTTAATGTCGTCTTTGTGTTATTGCGTATCGTTAATGTCGTCTTTGTGTTATTGCGTATCGTTAATGTCGTCTTTGTGTTATTACGTATCGTTAATGTCGTCTTTATGTTATTGTATCGTTAATGTCGTCTTTATGTTATTACGTATCGTTAATGTCGTCTTTATGTTATTACGTATCGTTAATGTCGTCTTTATGTTATTACGTATCGTTAATGTCGTCTTTATGTTATTACGTATCGTTAATGTCGTCTTTATGTTATTACGTATCGTTAATGTCGTCTTTATGTTATTACGATCGCTTAATGTCTTTATGTTATTACGTATCGTTAATGTCGCCTTTGTGTTATGCGTGTCGTTAATGTCGTCTTTATGTTATTGCGATCGTTAATGTCGTTAATGTCGTCTTTATGTTATTGTCGTCTTTATCGTTAATGTCGTCTTTATGTTATTATCGTTAATGTCGTCTTTATGTTATTGCGTATCGTTAATGTCGCCTTTATGTTATTGCGTATCGTTAATGTCGTCTTTATGTTATTGCGTATCGTTAATGTCGTCTTTCTTTATCGTACGTATCGTTAATGTCGTCTTTATGTTATTGCGTATCGTTAATGTCGTCTTTATGTTATTGCGTATCGTTAATGTCGTCTTCATGTTATTACTTGATGTTATCGTTAATGTCGTCTTTATGTTATTACGTATCGTTAATGTCGTCTTTGGTGTGCTTCTCAATGCACAAGCTCCTTGTTCCCCACTCCTATCAATAAAACAATTGTATTAAGTCATACAAAAGTGTTACTGTGCGTGAAGTTTAAAATGGATTTTGTCATTACTAAATGTGTAATGTGATATATTTTCAAATTAAACATTTTTAAAACCAAAAAACATTTGATTAATAAAATATTTCATCAGTTGTCTTCCTCAAATGAAGTGGATGATGACGCAACCTTTGCGAGAGGGAGGGAATCTGATTTAATCAGTCCTCAACTCGTGGCTCAGTCATTTGGCAGGGCGGCAGGGTAGCCTAGTGGTTAGAGCGTTGGACTAGTAACTGAAAGGTTGCAAGATTGAATCCCCGAGCTGACAAGGTAAAAATCTGTCGTTCTGCCCCTGAACAAGGTAGTTAACCTACTGTTTCTAGGCTGTTGAAAATAACAATTAGTTCTTAACTGACATGTTAAGAACAAATTATAAAAATTTCAGTCAGTGGAGTTAAGTTAGCTGTGAGTTAGCCTGCCATGTCGCAGGTTATTTCTGAAGGATTGGGTGCCATAGAAATGTACCTGGCTAAAAGGTGAGCCACATTTGTACGACCAGTTAAACCAAGTTTAACTCAGAGTTGACCAAAGTTACCTTCTCTAACTCCTCAAACCTGCTTCGTAGTTTACCCCTCTGGACTAAGAGGCAATATCAATAGAGATTCTCCTTTGAAAATGATTTTTAGTCTGGGCCTAATGTTACAGAAAATATCAGACACTTATCTAAAGCAACCTACTGTATGGTAAGTGCACTCTTTTGTTGCTAGTGCCATGTGCCGACCAACTGAGCCCCACCACCACATGTTATAGACCGAAAATGGCTATGGGCTGTAGTGCTGTCTGTTCTGGCTCTGCACCCACACATAGAACGAAGTACAGACCAGGGCCGTATCCACACATAGAACAACGTACAGACCAGGGCCGTATCCACACATAGAACAAAGTACAGACCAGGGCCGTATCCACACACAGAACAACGTACAGACCAGGGCCGTATCCACACATAGAACAACGTACAGACCAGGGCCGTATCCACACATAGAACAAAGTACAGACCAGGGCCGTATCCACACATAGAACAAAGTACAGACCAGGGCCGTATCCACACATAGAACAAAGTACAGACCAGGGCCGTATCCACACATGAACAACGTACAGACCAGGGCCGTATCCACACATAGAACAAAGTACAGACCAAAGGGCCAGGGCCGTATCCACACATAGAACAAAGTACAGATGTATCCACACATAGAACAAAGTACAGACCAGGGCCGTATCCACACGATGAACAACGTACAGACCAGGGCCGTATCCACACATAGAACAAAGTACAGACCAGGCCGTATCCAACAACAAACGTACAGACCAGGGCCGTATCCACACGATGAACAATGTACAGACCAGGGCCGTATCCACACATATGAACAACGTACAGACCAGGGCCGTATCCACACGATGAACAAAGTACAGACCAGGGCCGTATCCACACGATGAACAAAGTACAGACCAGGGCCGTATCCACACGATGAACAATGTACAGACCAGGGCCGTATCCACACGATGAACAACGTACAGACCAGGGCCGTATCCACACGATGAACAATGTACAGACCAGGGCCGTATCCACACGATGAACAACGTACAGACCAGGGCCGTATCCACACACTGAACAACGTACAGACCAGGGCCGTATCCACACAATGAACAAAGTACAGTAATGACCAGTGTTATTGAGACAGTCATCTATACAGTAATGACCAGTGTTATTGAGACGGTCCTCTATTGTAGTAATGACCAGTGTTACTGAGACAGTCCTCTATGTAGTAATAACCAGTGTTATTGAGACGGTCCTCTATGTAGTAATGACCGGTGTTATTGAGACGGTCCTCTATGTAGTTATGACCAGTGTTACTGAGACAGTCCTCTATGTAGTAATGACCAGTGTTATTGAGACGGTCCTCTATGTAGTAATGACCAGTGTTACTGAGACAGTCCTCTATGTAGTAATGACCAGTGTTATTGAGACGGTCCTCTATGTAGTAATGACCGGTGTTATTGAGACAGGCATCTATGTAGTAATGACCGGTGTTATTGAGACGGTCCTCTATGTAGTAATGACCGGTGTTATTGAGACGGTCCTCTATGTAGTAATGACCAGAGTTATTGAGACGGTCCTCTATGTAGTAATGACCAGTGTTATTGAGACAGGCATCTATGTAGTAATGACCAGTGTTATTAAGACAGTCATCTATGTAGTAATGACCAGTGTTATTGAGACAGTCCTCTATGTAGTAATGACCAGTGTTATTGAGACGGTCCTCTATGTAGTAATGACCAGTGTTATTGAGACGGTCCTCTATGTGTAATGACCAGTGTTATTGAGACAGGTCCTCTATGTAGTAATGACCAGTGTTATTGAGACAGTCCTCTATGTAGTAATGACCAGTGTTATTGAGACGGTCCTCTATGTAGTAATGACCAGTGTTATTGAGACGGTCCTCTATGTAGTAATGACCAGTGTTATTGAGACGGTCCTCTATGTAGTAATGACCAGTGTTACTGATACGGTCCTCTATGTAGTAATGACCAGTGTTATTGAGACGGTCCTCTATGTAGTAATGACCAGTGTTATTGAGACGGTCCTCTATGTAGTAATGACCAGTGTTATTGAGACGGTCCTCTATGTAGTAATGACCAGTGTTATTGAGACGGTCCTCTATGTAGTAATGACCGGTCCTCTATGTAGTAATGACCAGTGTTATTGAGACGGTCCTCTATGTAGTAATGACCAGTGTTATTGAGACGGTCCTCTATGTAGTAATGACCAGTGTTATTGAGACGGTCCTCTATGTAGTAATGACCAGTGTTATTGAGACGGTCCTCTATGTAGTAATGACCAGTGTTATTGAGACGGTCCTCTATGTAGTAATGACCAGTGTTATTGAGACGGTCCTCTATGTAGTAATGACCAGTGTTACTGAGACAGTCATCTATGTAGTAATGACCAGTGTTACTGAGACAGTCATCTATGTAGTAATGACCAGTGTTATTGAGACGGTCCTCTATGTAGTAATGACCAGTGTTATTGAGACGGTCCTCTATGTAGTAATGACCCGTGTTATTGAGACAGGGTCTATGTAGTAATGACCAGTGTTATTGAGACAGGCATCTATGTAGTAATGACCAGGGTTATTGAGACGGTCCTCTATGTAGTAATGACCAGTGTTATTGAGACGGTCCTCTATGTAGTAATGACCAGTGTTATTGAGACGGTCCTCTATGTAGTAATGACCAGTGTTATTGAGACAGGGTCAATGTAGTAATGACCAGTGTTATTGAGACGGTCCTCTATGTAGTAATGACCAGTGTTATTGAGACAGGGTCTATGTAGTAATGACCAGTGTTACTGAGACAGTCATCTATGTAGTAATGACCAGTGTTATTGAGACGGTCCTCTATGTAGTAATGATCAGTGTTATTGAGACGGTCCTCTATGTAGTAATGATCAGTGTTATTGAGACGGTCCTCTATGTAGTAATGACCAGTGTTATTGAGACAGGGTCTATGTAGTAATGACCAGTGTTATTGAGACAGGCATCTATGTAGTAATGACCAGTGTTACTGAGACAGTCATCTATGTAGTAATGACCAGTGTTATTGAGACAGTCCTCTATGTAGTAATGACCAGTGTTATTGAGACGGTCTCTATGTAGTAATGACCAGTGTTATTGAGACGGTCCTCTATGTAGTAATGACCAGTGTTATTGTCCTCTATTAGTAATGACCAGTGTTATTGAGACGGTCCTCTATGTAGTAATGACCAGTGTTATTGAGACAGTAATGACCACGGTCCTCTATGTAGTAATGACCAGTGTTATTGAGACGGTCCTCTATGTAGTAATGACCAGTGTTATTGAGACAGTCATCTATGTAGTAATGACCAGAGTTATTGAGACGGTCCTCTATGTAGTAATGACCAGTGTTATTGAGACAGGCATCTATGTAGTAATGACCAGTGTTACTAAGACAGTCATCTATGTAGTAATGACCAGTGTTATTGAGACAGTCCTCTATGTAGTAATGACCAGTGTTATTGAGACGGTCCTCTATGTAGTAATGACCAGTGTTATTGAGACGGTCCTCTATGTAGTAATGACCAGTGTTATTGAGACGGTCCTCTATGTAGTAATGACCAGTGTTATTGAGACAGTCCTCTATGTAGTAATGACCAGTGTTATTGAGACGGTCCTCTATGTAGTAATGACCAGTGTTATTGAGACGGTCCTCTATGTAGTAATGACCAGTGTTATTGAGACGGTCCTCTATGTAGTAATGACCAGTGTTACTGATACGGTCCTCTATGTAGTAATGACCAGTGTTATTGAGACGGTCCTCTATGTAGTAATGACCAGTGTTATTGAGACGGTCCTCTATGTAGTAATGACCAGTGTTATTGAGACGGTCCTCTATGTAGTAATGACCAGTGTTATTGAGACGGTCCTCTATGTAGTAATGACCAGTGTTATTGAGACGGTCTGCCTGATCCTGTAAGAGGGGAAGTGCCTCTCTCTCTCAATGTGCTGTCATGACCATCATTAATGCAGTGATTATGAGGAAGTTGGTGATGTTTTTGGGAGTGGCATGATGGTTAATGTCATCTCTTCTCTATTGCTGTGTCATTCCTCTCTGTAGGCACAGGGATCCTGTCTCCACTCCCAGAGGAAAACCCTCACTGGTGGAACGCCAACATGGTGTAAGTTCCAGGATTTGGTGTGTCTGTGTCCAGTTGATCTTTATAAAGGTGTAAGAAGACCTGCCACTGATGTTGTGCTTCCTCTCCAGGTTCATCCCCTACTGCTCTAGTGATGTGTGGAGTGGTGCCTCAGCCAAGACAGACCACAGTAAGACATGACTATTAGCCATTCTAATGTGTGTTTGCATTTTCTAATGGAGGTCAGTCAACCAAACACCCAATCAATAAATCAACCAAACACCCAATCAATAAATCAAACGATCAACCAAACACCCAATCAATAAATCAACCAATCAGCCAATACATCAATCAAACAATCAACCAATCAATCACACAATCAACTAATCAATCAACCAAGCAACCAATAAAACAAGCAACCGATCAGCCAACCAACCAAGATATTAATCAATCATTCAATCAATTAACTTAACCAATTTCCCTCGAGGAAAATATGTTTTATTTCATTGAGTCATCCATGATAGACATAGGATAGGTAGGTATGTTGTGTGCATTGTGTTGGTCACTCTGCACTCAATGTATTGTGTTGGTGACTGACTGTCTGTCTGCGTGCCGTCTGTGTGCAGGTGGCTACGCCTTCATGGGGTCTCTGATCATTCAGGAGGTCGTGAAGGATCTGCTGACCAAGGGGCTTGACAACGCCAAGGTTCTACTACTGGCTGGCAGCAGGTGGGTGGGGCCCCATGTTGGTGTGGGTGTGTCTGTGTTAACGTAATGTAAATATGTTTAATTAACTGGAACTGTGTGTCACTAGAGATTAAAGTGAGTGAGTGTGTCTGTTTGTACCTGTGTGTGTTTGTATCGATTCGTGTGTGTGTCCATGCTTGTGTGTGTGTGTGTGTGTGTGTGTGTGTCCATGCTTGTGTGTGTGTGTCCATGCTTGTGTGTGTGTGTCCATGCTTTTGTGTGTGTGTGTGTCCATGCGTGTGTGTGTGTCCATGCTTGTGTGTGTGTGTGTGTCCATGCCAGTGTGTGTGCATCTATGCCTGTGTGTGTTATCTGTGTGTCTCTTCTCTACCCCACAGTGCGGGAGGGACGGGGGTCCTGTTGAACGTGGACCCTGTGGCTGAGCTGCTGGAGGGGCTGGGGCACCCTGGGATCCAGGTGAGGGGTCTGGCTGACTCGGGCTGGTTCCTGGACAACAAGCAGTACCGATCTACTGACTGTCACGACACCATCAGCTGTGCCCCCACGGAGGCCATCAAGAGAGGCATCAAGTAAGAGAGCACTCCACCACTATAGCTGCAGTCTCTGGGACCATATTCACAATCTCAGATTAGGGGTGCTGATATATGATCAGTTTTCCAACTTTTAGATCATATTCAATAAAATCATATGGATAGGGAGGACTGATCCTAGATCAGCACTCCTATTCTGAACTGCTTTCTGAGTGGTTCGGCCAGAGTGTTTCTCATGGCCCAGTGGCCTGATCAGGATAAGCTATAGGATATAGGATAAGCTATAGGCCCTAGTTGTACTGTACTGTGTCGCTTCATTGTTAAATGGATTGAAAATATTGAACCCCTCGCCTAAGGCTGCATTTACACAGCTCAATAATTGGCAAAAGATCTGATCTGATTGGGATGTTTGTGTAAACACAGCCTGAGAGATCTGATCTGATTGGGATGCTTGTGTAAACACAGCCTTAGAGATTTGATCTGATCGGGATGCTTGTGTAAACGCAACCTTAGAGATCTGATTGAGATGCTTGTGTAAACACAACCTTAGAGATCTGATCTGATCATGATGCTTGTGTAAATACAGCCTTAAAGATTTGATCTGATCGGGCTTCTTATGTAGACTCATGCTTAGTAGCCTATTCTTCAGGTCCTATATGAACTGACACTGTAAGATGTTGAACTCTGACCTCTTGTCACCAGGTACTGGGGCAGCGTTGTGCCAGAGAGGTGTAGACAGGTCCACCTGGGGAGGAGTGGAACTGTTTCTTTGGCTACAGAGTGTTCCCCTCCATAAAGAGTGAGTGCTAGCAAAGGTTAATTAATTCATTTGTGAATTTGCACAGATATCTGTGTATGTCTCTGTGTGTCAGTGTGTTCATTATGGACAGCCTGTGCATGCGTTTGTGTGTGTGTGTTCACTTGTGCATACATTACAACCTCCCTCCACACAGGCCCAGTGTTCGTGGTCCAGTGGTTGTTCGACGAGGCCCAGCTGACCGTGGACAACATCCATCTGACCGGTCAGCCCGTCCAGGAGGGGCAGTGGCGGTACATCCAGAACCTAGGCATCGAGCTGAGGAACACGCTCAAAGATGTCCCGTAAGCACCTGCAAACTTACAGTAACTCTTACAGCAAATTTAGAGTTACTCTTACAACAAACTTACAGTTACTCTTACAACAAACTTACAGTAACTCTTACAGCAAATTTAGAGTTACTCTTACAGCAAACTTACAGTAACTCTTACAGCAATCTTACAGCAAACTTACAGTAATTCTTACAACAAACTTACAGTAACTCTTACAGCAAACTTACAGTAACTCTTACAACAAACTTACAGTAACTCTTACAGCAAACTTACAGTAACTCTTACAACAAACTTACAGTAACTCTTACATCAAACTTACAGTAACTCTTACATCAAACTTACAGTAACTCTTACAGCAAACTTACAGCAAACTTACAGTTACTCATACAGCAAACTTACAGTAACTCTTACAGCAAAAGATTGACAGACAGACAGTGTGTCAAGGTTATGCTGCCAACTGTGTTCAACAAGTCTCATGTATTTGCATACATTTTCAGGGCCATGTTTGCTCCAGCTTGCCTCTCACATGAAGTCATCACAAGGAAGTAAGTATCAATCTCTCTGTCTTTCATCTTCCACCTGGGTCATGTTCAGATGGGCACATCGTATATAAAGGCTTTACAACAGAAAATGAAAATTGTGTTGTAATTGGACACATTTATCACTTGGTTTTTAAACTTTCTTCAAACCTGGGTTGCGTTCAGTAGGGCACACCATATACAAAAAAACATTTTGAAATAAAAAATGGAAATCTGTGTTGTTATTGGACAAATCAAAATAGTACCTCCACCTTTCACTGCTTTTTCCCTACTGAACACCATTCTAATTAGAGAGAGATATGTGTGATGTCTACTGTTAATTTTTATTGTTTACCTTACTTGCTTTGGCAATGTTAACACATGTTTCCCATGCCAATAAAGCCCCTTGAATTGAATTGAATTGATAATTCTGTGTCAGCTAGCTGTTTATTGTGACTCGCCGTGATCTAACAGTGCCCTCTTGTGGCTGGTCTGTTACAGTTACTGGATCGACGTTCAGGTCAAAGGCACCTCCCTTCCCCGAGCCCTGCACTGCTGGGACCGCAGTCTCCAAGACAACAGCCGGAACAACAAGGCCCCGCCCAAGGGCTGCCCCGTCCATTTGATTGACAGCTGCCCCTGGCCACACTGCAACCCCACCTGCCCCACCATCCGGGACCAGTTCACGGGCCAGGAGATGAACGTGATCCAGTTCCTCATGCACATGGGCTTTGACGTGCAGAAGATGGCCCAGCAGCAGGGAATGGACCCCAGCAAGCTACTGGGGATGCTGAGCAGCGGGAGCTAAGGAGACACAGGAGTAAAGTCTTAGTACAGTAGACTAAACCAGGTGGCTATGGGGCCAAATCCTAACTTTGAGATCCCAGAATTTTTTTTTTTTTAAATACTTGTTTTAATCTCCGGTTGACATCAATGTTTGATTTAAAGGGATAGTTCACTTTTGGGGGAGTGGGGGGATTTTAGCTTATTTTTAACTTGAAGTATCCTTTTAAGCAAAAGACTTGAGTTTTGTGTGGATCTCAAGGTAGGATTCGACACCAAGTCTGGTCCCCACATCTGATACCTCCAGCTCTGCTCCCCATGTTCCCTGTCCCCATCCCATTCACCTCAGCCCTAACCTCAGTCACACCTAAGGGCTACAGTCTGACCCCTGACCCCTCACCCCCAACCCACCCGACAGAGCCTCTCACAACCCAGTACTATTAGGAGTACTAGGGCAAACACTCCACATAGACAAGGCACACCTCTCTGCTACTCTCCTTAAATTATCTTTTGGTTGGGAAAGAAAAAGAATAATCACGAATGTAATCCAGTTTTAAGGATGCTCATTGTTTAGTTGCTATTTGCTCTGTTTGTTTTTTTGTTTTTTACCTTAACTTTTATCCTGTGTCGGTTGTTTTTAATTGTGTCATTGTTAAAAAGGCAGCAATGACTTAAGGAAGTGTTTTAAAGGAGTCTATGTAAAATATATGAAGTAAACACAATGCTTAAGTCTGTCTAACTGTGGGTCTCTTCTACCATAGCATTTTCTCCTCAAGTCAAGAACAGGCGCATACACACATTAAAGGTGTGGAAAGCACTGGACAAGTAGTCCTTCTCTAAGGAGGAGGCAGTGACTGCTTCCCAAATGCCACCCTATTCCCTATATAGTGCACTACTTTTGACCAGGCACTAGGGTGGCACTAGGGTGCCATTTGGGATGCAACAATAACATGGAAATAACTGTGGATTATTCAGTGAGGTGAAACGTTCAGAATGTTACAGATAGAAATGGAACGAATAGATCAGACACGATTCCCAATATTAACTTGCCAGATATCACATCTACACAACACATATCTATCTGAACGTTCTGTAACCCTTGCACCCTCCTGAACAGGGTCAGTATTTACCCCCGTCTCATCTCCAAAGCAGTGGAGGGTTGGGAAAAGAGTGGAAAGAGAGAGGCAGGATGAGAAAGGAAGAATGCAGCAACCCAGCTCTCACCGCTGATCATCACCACAGCACACTGTAACAACAACTGCATCAGACTGTTCTTAATGTGATGCTAGGCAACACATGAAACAAATCACCAGCTGGCTGACAGTTTGTTACTCCATGGCTTGATGCGGTATCATAAAGGCATAACGGCTGCAACCCGGAATTGACCAGTCAGATTGCGAGACCGGAATGAACCTTTATATAATGAGCAATACACGTTCAGGTTCATTTGAAAACCGCAGGAATTGTATGAGGACCAATGAGAACTTAGATACAACCACCAAAGGTAGTGATTGGGTGTCACCTATTGGCAATTGGAGGAACATCATGAAAGTTCAACCAAAGGTTTCTCACGGGGCTTCCAACTAAAGAAATTATGATTCAGATGGTTGTGGTACAGAAGAGTCCATTATACCGGTAACTACAGTCCTTACCTTGACACAGGTAGACATGGTTCAGATCCTAAAGGTATTGAACACAGAAACAGAATTCTAGAGGAATTCTAGAGGATTCTATGATTGACCATAAAGTAGGATCTCATTTCCACACCGTGCCAGTCTAGAGTTCTACGGTGCTCTCCCTGATTTGTGGTGCTCAGATGGGTCTCAGTGCTGGTGGGCCTTGATTTAGCATGTGTGGCACAATGGAAACAATAAAATAGTCCCAAAAGTGCAAGCCACTCACCCTCCCCAGCTAACACTCCTCCACGCAGGCTCAATCAAACACTCAAAGTATCTGAAAATGAAACAAAAACTGCATGAATCCAGGTTCTGTAGGTCACTCACACAGGCCCACTAATAGTTAATCTATACCACAGTGCCAATGCATGTAGTCCTCTTTACCTCTCAACAGAATCATCAGCTATACTCCTTTTTAGTCAGCCATGACAGTTTCCATGCATACAGTATATCACCGCATCAGAAGGTGAACTACACATTAGATGGGCTTTGTTGAACAACAAACTGTAGAATCAATGCAATTTCCATTCAAATGGAGAAGAACATCACATACTGGATTCTTCTTGTCTGAGTGTATAGGTTATTTTTAAGTGTTCACTATTGTAACTCCTTCTCTTTATATTTTGTAATAGAAAATCACTTTTTAATATAATGATAATGTTGTATGTACTGTAATGCTCAATGTTAAGTCATATGAACGATGTTTTAAAGGACCTCTCAGCAGATGCCAGAGAAGGAAAGGTATTACTCATTGTCATTTTGTTCTGTAACATATTTTTTAACAGAGAACTCAAGCTACATTGGTAATTTACATATTTATTTTGTTATGTAAATCATATTTATAAGTGCTATATTCACAGAGAAGTGATTCTTTGTAAATTGTAAATATATTGCTGTTTTTTTTTCTCTTTGTGTTGATTGCAAGTCTTTGTATCAGACTTTAAAGAAAGGACACATTACAATTATTTCAAAAGAAACGTTTTCTTGTTGTCTTTTTGATGTCTTCACCATTCTGCCTCAATCTACAGTACCAATAGTGGACTCCTTGACTCACACAGTACACGCACATATGTATTAGGGTAGAAACTGAGTGTCTTTTTTGAAGTTTTACTTTCCCTACCTACCTTATTTTAAATGCACTTACATAGTTCTGGCTAAGTGTCTGCTAAATGGTTCAAATGTAGAAACTCAACATCTTATCAGGTTTTTATTTGATTTACAAATGAATTTCAATTAGTTACTATACCTTGACTGTCACATGAAACTCAATCTCAAAACTCAGCTCAAAGCTGGTAGCTACTAGTATCTCATGTATAATCATCCCTAGGACCTGTATATAACTGCTGGCCCAAATGGCCGTCTTGGGGCTCTTTTCCCTGTCATTACGTTGGGGATAATGCCAGGCAGTCTCCCAGTGAGAGACTGAGCATGATAGAGAGAGACAGAAAAGAGAGAGAGAGAATGAGAAAGAGAGAGTCTGACTAAGTAAGTTCCCTCTGTCCCAGAAACACGACTCTCCACGCTGGTGCCTGATGGGGGCGGACCTGGACATGTGGGCTCCCACCCCATTCCTCTGTGGAATATAGTTCCCTATTTATAGACCCGGCCTGGCCCATAACCCTGAGCTGGGCAGAGCAGTCATTTAAATAACTTTCCCTGGCAGCCTATGGGGCACATACTGTCATGTAGGAGAGAGAGGGTGTGTGTGTGTATTTGAGAGAGAGAGAACACATCAGGAGAGAGAGGGTGAGAGGCAGTGGGAGAGAGAAATAGCGTGTGAGAGAGAGACAGAGAAGAAGAGAGGGAGAAAGAGGGAGGGAGGGAGAGAGTGAAATAGCGTGTGAGAGAGAGAGACAGAGAAGAAGAGAGGGAGAAAGAGGGACACGAGACAGAGATCAGACAGTGAGGAGGACTTTTCCAGGGAGCTTAGGTCCTGGCAGTGGAAGGATTACAAGGACAGAGCTGATCAGTATTGGACCTTGACAAGCCTGGTACAGCTGCCCGCATGGGACACAGGACTACAACCAGAACAACCTGACCCCCCCGGTCTATAATGGGTTATTATCGGAGCACTCCCCCATGCTCATGTAACTGTACTGCGTTTGAATGAGCCTGTTGATGGATTGTTAGGCTCTGGATCTCTGGAGTGACGTGTTGGGAGCGAGGAACTTGTTGCGCTTCCATAACCTGAAGGAGAAGTGAATGACAAGACCCTTTGTGACTGAGTTGGACTTTTCAGTTAAAACACAAGGGTAATGTTATATCTGGCCACCGTCAATCTCGATCTGTGACTTTATCTCGATATGTGATTATTGATACAAGCATCTGTAAGAAACTAGACAGATCACTTGGGTCAACATTAAATTATTACCATTAGAGAAGCAAAGAAGTTACCAGATTTGATGTTGAGAATCCAAAATTGCTAAACTGTTGACAGGGAAGATGAAATCAGCACTGCTCAAGGCTCTGACTGCGTTGTAAGTTGAACACCATTGTGGCCGACTGTAACCTGATCTCCAACACACTGCAGTAATTACAAGGTGCATGCAGGGAAACATAAAAAGAGATTTGTAATTAGACCTGTCTATAAAAAGAGCCAGGCAAAGGGCGAGGTCCCCACACACAGAGAGAGAAAGGGGAGAGTCAGGCCAAGGACACCCAACTTGGAGGGAGGGAGGGGGCTGTCTGGAGGCATAGGAAGGAGGCTGCCTGGGGGCAAAGGAAAGAGGCTGCCTGGGGGCATTGTGGGGTGTAAGTGACACCCAGACCCCCAAGGCGGGGACAACGACACCTAACCTGAAGGGAAGGAGGCTGCCTGGAGTCACCATTGGGAAGAAGATACACCCAGACAGCTTTTGGCAATTAGGGGACAGGAGGTGTGACCATGGACCCCCAAGGCGGACACTACCTGAACAAGGCGGCGGTGCTGTCTCCTCTAGGAGCGGCCCGCATGCTCCAGCTCCTCCTGGGCTGCACCATCATAGCCCTGGTGGCCCACAGCGCTGGATACAACCACGCCTATGGTATCTACTGCATGTTTGTGTGGTGCTTCTGCTTCGCCATGACCCTGCTGGTGTTCACTATGGATGTGACACGCCTCCCCTGCTGCATGCCCATTTCCTGGGACAACCTCACTGTGGCGTTCGCCATGCTCGCCACACTCATGTATGTCGCCGCCTCTGTCGTCTACCCCGTCTACTTCCTGCGCTCTCAGTGCTCCAAGTCGGACGGGGCTGCGAGGTGCGCAACTACCGCATCGCTGTCACCGTGTGCTCCAGTTTCTGCTGCTTCGCCTATGCGGCTGAGGTGTTCCTGACCCGGGCCAAACCCGGCCATGTGGTGGGCTACATGGCCACTATGTCAGGCCTGCTCAAGGTGGTCCAGGCCTTCGTGGCCTGCATTATATTCGGGGCCTTGGCCAACGGCAGCGAGTACAACCGCCACATCCCCACTCATTACTGCGTGGTGGTCTACAGCCTGTGCTTCTCCATCACCGTGGTCGTGATCGCTGTGACCGTGTCGGGAAAAGCCTCGGCTCTGCCCCTGCGTTTCCCCTTCGACCGCTTCGTGATCATCTACACGTTCCTGGCGACGTTGCTGTACCTGAGCGCCGCCCTGGTGTGGCCCATCTTTAGCTTCGACAGGAAGTATGGCACGCCGGGTCGCCCGACGGCTGTCCCTGGGAGAACTGTCCCTGGGACAGCAAGCTGGTGGTGGCGGTGTTCACCCATGTCAACATGGTGCTGTACTTCAGCGACCTAATCTACTCCCAGAGGATCCGCTTTGTCTCCCACTCTGCTGCTTGAGGACCCTTCCCACCTTCCTCGCTCCACTCCGCTGCTTGAGGACCCCTTCACCCTGCACTCTGCTGCCTGAGGATCCCTCCACCCTCCTCACTCCACTCCGCTGCTTGAGGACCCCTCCACCCTCCACTCTGATGCCTGAGGACCCCTCCACTCTGATGCCTGAGGACCCCTCCACCCTCCTCACTCCACTCTGCTGCCTGAGGACCCCTCCACCCTCCTCACTCCACGCTGATGCCTGAGGACCCCTCCACCCTCCTCACTCCACGCTGATGCCTGAGGACCCTCTTCACTCCTGGGGACACCTCTATCCTCCTCAGTCCTGGGGCTGCCTCAGTCCTGGGGACCTATCCTCCAGTCCTGGGGACTCCTCTATCCTCCACAGTCCTGGGGACCCCTCTATCCTCCTCAGTCCTGGGACCCCTCTATCCTCCTCAGTCCTGGGGACCCCCTATCTTCCTCAGTCCTGGGGACCCTCTATCCTCCTCAGTCCTGGGGACACCTCTATCCTCCTCAGTCCTGGGGACTCCTCTATCCTCCTCAGTCCTGGGGACCCCTCTATCCCTTCAGTCCTGGGGACCCCCTATCCCTTCACTCCTGGGGACCCCTTTATCCTCCTCAGTCCTGGGGACCCATTGGACACGGCTATCCTCTTCAGTCCTGGGGACCCCTCTGAAGATCCCTCAGTCCTGGGGACCCCTCTATCCTCTTCAGTCCTGGGGACCCCTCTATCCCTTCACTCCTGGGGACCCCTCTATCCTCCTCAGTCCTGGGGACCCCTCTACCTCCCCTCCTCAGTCCTGGGGACCCCTCTATCCTCCTCAGTCCTGGGGACTCCTCTATCCTCCTCAGTCCTGGGGACCCCTCTATCCTCCTCAGTCCTGGGGACCCTCTATCCTCTTCAGTCCTGGGGACCCCTCTATCCTCTTCACTCCTGGGGACCCCTCTATCCTCCTCAGTCCTGGGGACACCCTATCCTCCTACAGTCCTGGGGACACCTCTATCCTCCTCAGTCCTGGGGACCCTCTATCCTCCTCAGTCCTTGGGACCCCTCTATCCTCCTCAGTCCTGGGGACCCCTCTATCCTCCTCAATCCTAGGGACACCTCTATCCTCTTCAGTCCTGGGGACCCCTCTATCCTCCTCAGTCCTGGGGACACCTCTATCCTCCTCAGTCCTGGGGACACCTCTATCCTCCTCAGTCCTGGGGACACCTCTATCCTCCTCAGTCCTGGGGACACCTCTATCCTCCTCAGTCCTGGGGACCCCTCTACCCTCCTCAGTCCTGGGGACCCCTCTATCCTCCTCAGTCCTGGGGACCCCTCTATCCTCCTCAGTCCTGGGGACACCTCTATCCTCCTCAGTCCTGGGGACCCCTCTATCCTCCTCAGTCCTGGGGACCCTCTATCCTCCTCAGTCCTGGGGACCCCTCTATCCTCCTCAGTCCTGGGGACCCCTCTATCCTCCTCAGTCCTGGGGACCCTCCTCCTCAGTCCTGGGGACACCTCTATCCTCCTCAGTCCTGGGGACCCCTCTATCCTCCTCAGTCCTGGGGACCCCTCTACCCTCCTCAGTCCTGGGGACCCTCTATCCTCCTCAGTCCTGGGGACCCCTCTATCCTCCTCAGTCCTGGGGACCCCTCTATCCTCCTCAGTCCTGGGGACCCCTCTATCCTCCTCAGTCCTGGGGACCCCTCTATCCTCCTCAGTCCTGGGGACACCTCTATCCTCCTCAGTCCTGGGGACACTCTATCCTCCTCAGTCCTGGGGACCCCTTTATCCTCCTCAGTCCTGGGGACCCCTCTATCCTCCTCAGTCCTGGGGACCCTATCCTCCTCAGTCCTTAAAATAAATCCTCCTCAGTCCTGGGGACCCCTCTATCCTCCTCAGTCCTGGGGACCCTCTATCCTCCTCAGTCCTGGGGATCCTCCTCAGTCCTGGGGACACTTTCTATCCTCCCCTCAGTCCTGGGGACCCCTCTATCCTCCTCAGTCCTGGGACCCCTCTATCCTCAGTCCTGGGGACCCCTCTATCCTCCTCAGTCCTGGGGACCCCTCTATCCTCTCAGTCCTGGGGACCCCTCTATCCTCCTCACTCCTGGGGTGAATCTCAAAGTTTTTTCCTCGGTTCCTCATTGGACACGGCATACGAGGTAAGGGAGGAGAGCATTGAAGAAGACAAGAGGCGATACGATATTTGAATGGACTTCTGCCTTCTGACGTTGTGAGGAGGCGTGGAGAGGGGACACGAGGAATAGAGGGTATAGACTTTTGAGTTGCACCCCTGGCCTTCAGAGACAGACAGAGACCACACTGGAAATGACACACAGCATCTCCACTCAAGTGCCTCTGAATGCCCCATGCCTACTACAGATTACATATCGCCTCAATGATGTTATGGCTTTGTGCCTTGATGTGTCTTTCTTAACATCAGTGTTGTCTTAACATCAGTGTTGTCATTCTTAACATCAGTGTTGTGTCTTTCTTAACATCAGTGTTATGTCTTTCTTAACATCAGTGTTGTGTCTTTCTTAACATCAGTGTTGTGTCTTTCTTAACATCAGTGTTGTGTCATTCTTAACATCAGTGTTGTCTTTCTTAACATCAGTGTTGTCATTCTTAACATCAGTGTTATGTCTTTCTTAACATCAGTGTTATGTATTTCTTAACATCAGTGTTGTGTCTTCTAAACATCAGTGTTATGTATTTCTTAACATCAGTGTTGTCTTTCTTAACATCAGTGCTGTGTGCCTTTCTTAACATCAGTGTTACATCTTTCTTAACATCAGTGTGTCACGCCCTGACCTTAGAGAGATCGTTTTATTTGGTTAGGTCAGGGTGTGATGTGGGGTGGGTGGGCATTCTATTTTTTGTTTTCTATGTTTCTTTATTTCTATGTTTTGGCTGGGTATGGTTCTCAATCAGGGACAGCTGTCTATCGTTGTCTCTGATTGGGAATCATCAGTAGTTATTCCCTCCTTTCAGTGTGGGTAGTTAACTTTGTTTGTGGCACTTAACATGGTTGTGTCTTTAGTTTGTTGTTTTGTTAGTGACATTTTAAAATAAAATAAAAATATACTTTCTCACCACGCGGCAGTCCACTTCGTTTGACGGCCGTGACACAGTGTTATGTCTTTCTTAACAATAGTATTGTCTTTCTGAACACCAGTGCTGTGTCTTAACATCAGTGTTGTCTTTCTGAACACCAGTGCTGTGTCTTAACATCAGTGTTGCCTTTCTGAACATCAGTGCTGTGTCTTTCTGAACATCAGTGTTGCCTTTCTGAACATCAGTGCTGTGTCTTTCTAACATCAGTGCTGTGTCTTAACATCAGTGTTGCCTTTCTGAACATCAGTGCTGTGTCTTAACATCAGTGTTACATCTTAACATTGGTGTTGTGTCTTTCGGGTAACATCAGTGTTATCTTTCTTAACATCAGTGTTACATCTTTTCTTAACATCAGTGTTACATCTTAACATTAGGGTTATATCTTAACATCAGTGTTGTGTCTTAACATCAGTGTATTTATTAACATTATTATCAGTAGTATCAGTATTATAATCTCTCAGAGAAACCTGAGACAAGGGCCAGCACTGTTGTAGGCACTCTGTCTAATGGTGCAGTACATTGGTTTAATTCAGAGCTTTGAACGTGTTGGGCGACATTTTCGTAGTGCAAAAAAGCGATGTGCTAAATGCGAAAGAACTCTGTAAACCTCATAAACTGGCAGTCTGATTTAAACTGAAACTTTTCCTCTACAATCTGTGTCATAAAGAAGCTATTATTTAAAAGGTTTAGTAAACCGAGCAATCAAAATGTAGTCGCCTTCTAATAATGCACATTGTTGAAAAACATTTTCAAGATTATAACGAGGTTTATGGTCATTTCTGTACTTTGCTTTTGTTCTATGAACATGTCGGCCATTATGTATTGAAGGACGTCGTAAATCATCACTGGGTTGTTTTTGTCTTGAAATAGTCTGTTTAATTTATTGTGTTTCAAGAAAATTTTAATCTTAACTTAGATGTTTTTTTTAAAATAATGACAATAATATATAAAACATGTAATGTGTAGTGTGTTGAATTGGCTTTCCATCATTGAGTACTTTTGGTGTGTATACTAACATCCAACTGCATGTTTCAACTTCAGCTCCTCTTGTTTTAGTCCCAAGTTCAGTCAGTGTGTAGATTCATTATGAGCTGAATGTTCAGTGTATCAACTGTTAATACGAAATTGGTAATATATAGTATGTGTGAGTGTGTGAGTGTGTAAGGGGAGGTTATGGAATTGACTGCATAGGTACAGCTACCACTATTTGATATGTGATGTCTGCACTGCAAAACATCCCTGAACACTGTATTCTAATGACAACCATGCAATGTACTCAGTGATTTAAACCAAGAGAAAAGTTCTGAAACTTGTGAATATTCAAAATGTCATTAAAATGAACAGATTGTTTAGTCTGTGCACCTGTTCATCTCTTTCCCCTTGTCTCCACCTTCGTGAACAGTGGGCTGCCGACTAGCTAGTAATAGGCATAAACATTACTGATGCATCTAGTCAATCAGATGTATTAGGTTTTGTTTCTGACACAAAATGCTGCTCTGTCAGAGGATCTGTGATCTTACATTTTTATAGCATTATAGCCTGTGATGTATGGACTGGTTTACTGGACTAAAATGCCCTTTAAATGGAGACTGGATTAATGGGGGCCAAGAAACCATGATGGCTCTGTTCAAACTGTTCTGTCCTTAACTGACATCCAAAACAATGCTGGTACTAGGCTACCATTTAAATGGTGAAAACACCATCTCAACATTATATTTCCCTCATGTATGAGTGAATTGTAATAGGCCTCTCTGCCTTTTAGGATTAGTGTCCTGAAATAGAGAAGCAAATACCTTGATAGTATATCTTATCACTAACACGTCGATGTGATAAGGCAGTAAATAAATGGTCGGCGCTTTTATACTGTAATACTTATGTAATGGATGCTCTTCCGAGTCAGCCACTAGAAGGGCATGATCTGGAACGTAACCTAGAGGTTTCTTCTCCACGCCCACTGTACTTGCAAGGCTGATGCAACTGGCTGTACACAGCTTACAGAACCCACCCATAACTGTACAATAAATGAATTCTGCCACCGTCATTGGTTAGACGTTTAGCGACTCTCTCAGTCTATTGGTCACTTCGCATGTCATTATCATAGTCGGTTTTTGGTGTGGAAATCATGTTAACGCTGTTACAGCTTTAACTCTGTTGAACTATATGTTTGGCGGCAACATTGGAAAAGGAAACAATTTATACATTCGTCGCAACACCCGTAAGTTTGATTCGTCTGTCAAATATTTAGGCTACTTCGTTGCAGGAAGCTGTCGCCATTGCTTCAATTGTGTCATAACGGCATGTATTGTGATTCCATTTGGTATCAGGAAGTAACTACTGTTTACTGTAAATGCTACATATTCTTTGTTGTTTACACAGGGTGGGTGTAATTGCGTATACCTTTATGTCTCTTGATATTACCAGTGTCCTTTTTTCTTCACAGCAACAACAGAAACTTCAGAATGAGTGTGGGGTTCATCGAAAGGGTCAGTTGGCCCATGCCTTGGTGAAGGGATTCAGCGCTGCAGGTAACCATCTAAGCATTGCTTTTAATAGCTGGCAGATCCGACCCGCTTGTTTACAGCTGCACTGGCGTCGGACATCATTCATGTGTATATTAAGACACTGCAGAGCTGGAGCGAGACATGGCTCGGAAAACATACCTCAATCCAGAAACACGTTTTTACTCTGAATGTTCCAATTATCCCAACTCTTATACAGAGAAGATTAAACGACTACACCGTTGTTAGCAGTCATTCAATCTTCTCTTTATAACAGGACAATTTGGAGTACAGCACATTTCTCATCCCTGGATTGAGGTACTATCTCAAGCTGACTCCACCGTGTCTTAATATACACAGGAATGCTGTCCGACCCTATTGCGGCTGTAAGCAAGCAGGTCATATCTGCTGGCTATGCTTTGAGGTGCATGAGCCATTTTAATATTGTCAAATATGAAGTTTGAACCTCCAAATGTTTAGCTGGTCTGATGCTGGTTAAAGCTAGTCTAGCTGGTTATGCTGGTTTACCAGCATGGTCTGGAGATGGTTTTGCTGGTGACCAGCCTTCGCTGTGTTTCAGACACATACCAGCTTATGCTGGTGACCAAGCTGGTCCAGCATGGTCTTGGTCAAGCTGGTCTGACCACGCCGATCATAGCTTATTATATATATATATATATTAATTTTTATTTCTATTAGGTACATTTTTATTTGAAGTTTAGTTTGTTTGTTTTCAGGCCTGATTTTCTAGTTTTTATTTTTGTTTTATTTGTATACAAATATTTTGTTTTTAGATTATACCAGTGTCTGAAACGCAGCCAAGGCTGGCCACCAGTGTCTGAAACGCAGCCAAGGCTGGCCACCAGTGTCTGAAACGCAGCCAAGGCTGGCCACCAGTGTCCGTGACACAGCCACCAGGGTTTTCCAGTTGATTTCCCCCCCCCCCCTCTCCCATCCCTGCAGGTGTCATTGCCACACAGAGGATCACTGCCAGCTCCCCAGACACAGATCTTCCCACAGTGTCTGGACTGCGAGTGAGTAGAAGGGATCAGTCATTGGGCTGCGCTGGATGTATGTGGGAATACGTTTCCTTAGTTACAGCATATCTATTACCATCTCGCATCGGCTACACTCAAATGAAATCCCACACACACACAAGCGAGATGCATAGAGAAAGAAAGACGGAGCGAGAAAAGGCACATTTTACATTTACATTTAAGTCATTTAGCAGACGCTCTTATCCAGAGCGACTTACAAATTGGTGAATTCACCTTCTGACATCCAGTGGAACAGCCACTTTACAAAAGTGCATCTAAATCATTAGGGGGGTGGTGAGAAGGATTACTTATCCTATCCTAGGTATTCCTTGAAGAGGTGGGGTTTCAGGTGTCTCCGGGAAGGTGGTGATTGACTCCGCTGTCCTGGCGCGTGAGGGAGTTTGTTCCACCATTGGGGGCCAGAGCAGCGAACAGTTTTGACTGGGCTGAGCGGGAACTGTACTTCCTCAATGGTAGGGAGGCGAGCAGGCCAGGAGGTGGGGATGAACGCAGTGCCCTTGCTTGGGTGTAGGGCCTGATCAGAGCCTGGAGGTACTTGCGGTGCCGTTCCCCTCACAGCTCCGTAGGCAAGCACCATGGTCTTGTAGCGGATGCGAGCTTCAACTGGAAGCCAGTGGAGAGAGCGGAGGAGCGGGGTGACGTGGAGAGAACTTGGGAAGGTTGAACACCAGACGGGCTGCGGCGTTTCTGATGAGTTGTAGGGGTTTAATGGCACAGGCAGGGAGCCCAGCCAACAGCGAGCTGCAGTAATCCAGACGGAGATGACAAGTGCCTGGATTAGGACCTGCGCCGTCTCCTGTGTGAGGCAGGGTCGTACTCTGCGGATGTTGTAGAGCATGAACCTACAGGAACGGGCCACCGCCATGATGTTGGTTGGAGAACGACAGGGTGTTGTCCAGGATCACGCCAAGGTTCTTAGCGCTCTGGGGAGGAGGACACAATGGAGTTGTCAACCGTGGATGGCGAGATCATGGAACGGGCAGTCCTTCCCGGGAGGAAGAGCAGCTCCCGGGAGGAAGAGCAGCTCCGTCTTGCCGAGGTTCAGCTTGAGGTGGTGATCCGTCATCCACACTGATATGTGTGCACATAATACATTTGTTCATTTGTTCATTTCAATTATATTTTAGAAATGCTATCATACTGAGGGGTAACGATCAACACTGTCTGTGCTCTTCTACACAGAAAATGGGTGTCAATCTCACGACCAGCAACAAGGAGGTGAACAAGAGTGACGTCTGTTTCTGGCTGTCAAACCACACATCATCCCCTTCGTGTTGGATGAGATCGGACCGGACATTGAGGACCGCCACCATTGTGTCCTGTGCAGCTGGTGTCACCATCAGCTCCATTGAGAAGGTCAGTTTGGAGTCCAGTGGAAGTCGACTTTAGCTAGAGCTTTCTCTCTACTGATTTACAGATCTTTAGAAATGTTTTGCAACAGAAAACGGAAGAGTGACAAAAATACAAAATCAAGATGGATTCAAACTGTGAAATCCAATTAAAGTTGACTTTAGCTAGTGCTTTGTCTCTCGCTTTCTCTCTCAGTACTGAACTACTGATCTGTGTCGTGTTCGTTAGCGCACAGAACAGAACGTTTTGCAACAGAACTGAAATGTATATTTCTTATTGAACAAGTATCTCACTGATTTTCTTACGATTGGTGCCTATTGAACAAGCCCCTGATATGATAGGTGGAATCCTGCTTTGAAATAACTTGTTCCATCCTGTCAGATCAATGAAGCTACAGCCCTCTGTTATAGCCTAACCTGAGGCTTCCAGTAAATTGCGCTTCTTTGATTCCTCGCGTTCTCTCTCATCGTCCTCAAAACCCATTGATGAGGTCAGAAGTCCTCTCCTCTCCCTGGGAGAATCTCAATTGAAGGAGGGAGAGGACGAATAAATCAATGAAATGCCATTGAGATTCTCTCCTGCCCCCTCAGTCACTACCGTGCTTTGGTCTCACATAGCCCTAGGACATAGCAACTTCCGTCTGCTACAACATGAATCGCCCTTCCATTCTGTTCCCACTGAAAATACCTCAGCCCTCTGTCCTGACACTAGGAAAGCTGCCACACACTGCAATCTGATGAACAGTCATGTGCTTTCACAAGACACTGACAAATAGAGAATCAGGATAGATTCATACTGTGATATTTGAGAGAACCAGACCACAAAAACAGCGAAATCAAGCTTTTGTAATGCCGGGAAAGGTCTTGGTTCAAAACGTTGCACAATAAAACTGGGGAAGCGTTCAACTGTTTGTGGGTATCTTATCTTTCTATATTGTCTTTTACTTTTGTACGGTGCACCTGCAAGTTACTGGATGTGCCTAATACACTACTTCTAAACTAAAAATCTACCTTCGATACTGTAGTTCCGTAGCTCAGTGGTATTTGTCGTTAACTTAAAGCTGTCTTAGTGACATTTACATGACATTTTAGTCCGTTAGCAGACACTCTTATCCAGAGCAGTTTCCAGTCAGTGTGCGAGTGGTATGTTAAAAACAACCGTAAGCTGTAATTCTGCAGTAGTAAGTTGACATTACATTTACATTTAAGTCATTTAGCAGACGCTCTTATCCAGAGCGACTTACAAATTGGTGAATTCACCTTCTGACATCCAGTGGAACAGCAAACAGCACTTTACAATAGTGCATCTAAATCATTTAAGGGGGGGGTGAGAAGGATTACTTATCCTATCCTAGGTATTCCTTGAAGAGGTGAAAAGGTAAAAGAGGAGACTAGACTTAGGATCTGGTGGAAGTAAATGTTTTAATACAGAGCTTTGCGTTACAAGTGGTCATGGAAAAGGCCAATAGCAAGGTGTCTGAAAAGACATGGCTCAAAGGCAAATTCAGCATTGTTAGTCATTCTGAATGCTGTATACATGCATCATTACAGACTTTGGTTGACATGAACCTGATACAACTTTCATTTGAACATGGTAACAGTGAGACATCTGCTACTTTCGGTACATAGAGATTCAGCAGTTTGAGACTGTTCAAGGTTGGATTGTCACGAGATGAGGCCTCTGGAGAATTCTGGGTCCTGTGCATCTGAAGCACAGAGAATAGGATGGGAAAACACTTCTGCCTACTTTTAGAGCATGTTGAAGTTGTGAGGCATTAGGCAGGTTATTTCTGATATGATTGTAAGCAAAGATGAGTAAGGATATACACTACATGTCCAAATGTATGTGGGCACCTGCCTGCCGAACATCTCATTCCAAAACCACAGTATTAATATGGAGTTGATCTCCCCACAGATTTGTCCATCGGACTGCCAGATGGTGAAGCGTGATGTATCACTCCAGAGAACGCGTCTCCACTGCTCCAGAGTCCAATTGCGGCGAGCTTTAAAACCACACTAGTCGACACTTGGCATTGTGCATGGTGATCTTAGGTCAGGTGCGTGCGGCTGCTCGCCATGGAAACCCATTTCATGACGCTCCGTCGAACAGTTCTTGTGCTGACGTTTCTTCCAGAGGCAGTTTGGAAATCCCGTTAGTGAGTGTTGCAACTGAGGACGGAGGATTTTTACACGCTACTCAAGCTTCAGCATTCGGTGGTCCTGTTCTATGAGCTTGCGTGGCCTACCACTTCTGCGGCTGAGCCGTTGTTGCTCCTAGACATTTCCACTTCACAATAACAGCACTTGCAGTTAACCAGGGCAACACTAGCAGGGCAGAAATGTGACGAACTGACTTGTTGGAAAGGACTAAGCTATTCGGTACGCGCCATTGTACTGCCAATGTTTCTCTGTGGTGCTTGTATGGCTGTGTGCTCGACTTTATACACCTGTCAGCAACGGGTGTGGCTGAAATAGCTGAATCCACTCATTTGAAGGGGTGTCCACATACTTGTATCTAGGTTGCCCCCCCCCCCACAACTACATATCCAAGTCTAAGGCACTGCATCGTAGTGCTAGCTGTGCCACCAGAGACTCTGGGTTCGTGCCCAGGCTCTGTCGCGAGCGGCCGCGACCGAGGGTCATGGGGCGGCGGCACAATTGGCCTAGCATCGTCCGGGTTAGGGAGGGTTTGGCCACACTAGTGACTCCTGTGGCGGGCCGGGCGCAGTGCGCGCTGACCAGGTTCCTAGGTGTACGGTGTTTCCTCCGACACGTTGGTGCGGCTGGCTTCCGGGTTGGATGTGTGCTGTGTTAAGAAGCAGTGCGGCTTGGTTGGGTTGTGTTTTAATAACATGGCTCTCGACCTTCGCCTCTCCCGGGCCCGTACTGGAGTTGTAGCGATGAGACAAGACAGTAACTACTAACAAATTGGGGAGAAAAGGGGGGTAAGGACGTTTCACTGCAGAGACCGTTTTTCATGAAGCGTTCCCCCATGTGTCTATCAAGTAAGCTTAACTTCAGTGTTATTCTCCCCTGCCCTTGGCAGAAGCTGCTCCAGTACCGCCCGTTCCCCAAGGTGATGCGATGCATGACCAACACCCCGGTGGTGGTTCGGGAGGGAGCCACGGTCTACGCCACGGGTACCCACGCCGGAGCTAGAGGACGGGAGGCTGCTGGAGCAGCTGATGGCCAGTGTGGGCTACTGCACGGAGGTGGAGGAGGACCTGATCGATGCCGTCACCGGACTCAGTGGCAGTGGACCTG
>NW_027010637.1:0-29977 GCF_036934945.1 Oncorhynchus masou masou | reverse complement strand
CGGCCCTGTCTCAGGATTGGTGGTTGAAGATATCTCTCTAGTGGTGTGGGGGCTGTGCCTTGGTAAAGTGGTTGGGGTTATATCCTGCCTGTTTGGCCCTGTCCGGGGGTATCGTCGGATGGGGTCACAGTGTCACCCGACCCCTAACATTTTTGGAATCTAATACTGTTATTCCTTGTGGAGCTGCTGTGAATATCAGCCTTGTAATTTAGTTACTCATAGAACGACTGCAAATAATATGTCAACTATTTACAGTAAACAGTGAGGTAATTGTGTGTGAGGGAATGATGTCATAGATGGCAGCTAAGTAAAGGAGGTCATGCTAAGGTACAGTTAGCTCTCTCTTGTTTTGTAATTAAGTAGCCCTGGCTTGTGTGAGCCAATGACAGCGCATAGGTGTAGGAACCTATCTCATGTTTCTGTAGAGTGAGGCAGCTTGATGTGCAAGAACAGCCCTTGGACAGCACGCTACCCACTGGGCACACCATGTCATTTCAACTTGGATAATACTTGGTTGAGCCGTTGATCAGTGAGATTTCAACCTATATCCACCCACTCAAAAATACAGCCAAAAGTGAGTTGTATTTACAATGTGTTATCCCCTTTCGCTTTCAACCATCTAAAAGCACAACCAAATTCCAATGGAAAAACAACGTCATATTTTTTTGTTTAGTTGTCACCCAAATGTCTGTCACTGGGCTTTCAACCATTTAAAAGCACAGCAAGGTTCAAATGGGAATACAATGTCAGATATTTTGTTTATTACTACAATAAATGAGTCACTGTGCTTCATCTAATAGCAGAACCAAATGACCTGGTTTGACATTGAGATTACTTAAAGTACATGGTGCAATTGATCAATGTAATTTGAGATTCTGCACAGATTTTTTACCACATTTGTGAAAATATGAACAGATCTAATAGTTAATAGGTTATTTATTGTATATATTTTTATATTGAATTGTGTTTGGTTGTCAATGCAACCAAATCAAATCAAATTTTATTTGTCACATACACATGGTTAGCAGATGTTAATGCGAGTGTAGCGAAATGCTTGCGCTTCTAGTTCCGACAATGCAGTAATAACCAACAAGTAATCTAACTAACAATTCCCAAACTACTGTCTTATACACACAAGTGTAGGGGGATAAAGAATATGTACATAAAGATATATGATTGAGTGATGGTACAGAGCGGCATAGGCAAGATACAGTAGATGGTATCGATTACAGTATATACATATGAGATGAGTATGTAAACAAAGTGGCATAGTTAAAGTGGCTAGTGATACATGTATTACATAAAGATGCAGTAGATGATATAGAGTACAATATATACGTATACATATGAGATGAATAATGTAGGGTATGTAAACATTATATTAGGTAGCATTGTTTAAAGTGGCTAGTGATATATTTTACATCATTTCCCATCAATTCCCATTATTAAAGTGGCTGGAGTTGAGTGGCTGGAGTGTGTTGGCAGCAGCCACTCAATGTTAGTGGTGGCTGTTTAACAGTCTGATGGCCTTGAGATAGAAGATGTTTTTCAGTTTCTCGGTCCCAGCTTTGATGCACCTGTACTGACCTCGCCTTCTGGATGATAGCGGGGTGAACAGGCAGTGGCTCGGGTGGTTGTTGTCCTTGATGATCTTTATGGCCTTCCTGTAACATCGGGTGGTGTAGGTGTCCTGGAGGGCAGGTAGTTTGCCCCCGGTGATGCATTGTGCAGACCTCACTACCCTCTGGAGAGCCTTACGGTTGTGGGTGGAGCAGTTGCCGTACCAGGCAATGATACAGCCCGCCAGGATGCTCTTGATTGTGCATCTGTAGAAGTTTGTGAGTGCTTTTGGTGACGAGCCGAATTTCTTCAGCCTCCTGAGGTTGAAGAGGCGCTGCTGCGCCTTCTTCACGATGCTGTCTGTGTGGGTGGACCAATTCAGTTTGTCTGTGATGTGTATGCCGAGGAACTTAAAACTTACTACCAGATATCAACAATTGAAGGAGATGTATCTTCTGATTGGATAGTTCCATCTGTACCACTGGCTTAATCTGTCTTTAATTCCAGTTTGTCTACAAATAAATCATTGATATGTTGGATTCCCACCTCCATCTCAACCAAAAAATACAAGTTAAAGAATAAGACTAAATCAACTCAATCAATCATATTTAGAAAGCCCTTCTAACATCAGCAGATGTCACAAAAAGTGCTTATAAAGAAACCCAGCCTAAAACCACAAACAGCAAGCAACGCAGATGTAGAAGCAACATTTGAAATGCACTTTAAATTAAGTTTGATTGGATTTAGTCCTATTCTTTCCCTTTGACTAATGCTAACGTCCAGCTGGGTTCTCTTTCTCACTCCGGGCCAGATCCTGCCCCAGGACGACCCCTGCAACATCACTGGACGGGGACGCACAGCTAGTGATCAAAGCAAATGTAACAGTAAGTGAACTGGTAAATAATGGACTTTTTTGGCAGAGGTGTCCATTGAAACGGAGGGAGCGTATGCCGCCCAGTGGTAACCGAGCAGTAGTTCATCTTCTGAATACCTACTGTATCTTACTGAATGCTTTCATTTTGACATCAGTAACTGCTCTTGTAATCGTAATCAAATGCATTAAATCCTCTAGCTCTTCAATGTTTTGGGTGTGTGGCTCTTACAATCGATGTTAATCATGTCCTTCCTAGCTGGAGGTATCCCATCCTCATGAAAGGGTAGACTGTACCTGGCCATGCTGGACTGGAGCACAAGACCTGCTCCCGTGGTAGCTGGTGGGGAGGTAAGGTCAAGACCACCATGGTCTGTGGTGGTGGGTCTCTCTCTGGGTGCCAGGTGAACAGTCGTCCCAACACAGCATTGCTGTAACACCTCTGTTGTGGAAAGGTCTCCCAGACACAGACATAGCCTAGTCCTGAATTCTAAAGCCATTTCAATGGAAATTCTCCATCGAGCAAGTCCAGGACCAGGCTTAATTTGTGTCTGAGAATCTGCCCCCTAGAGTTTAAAGAGGGAGAGCGACAAGATATCTATGTAATGTAATCTTGCATTACTCATCTCTTCTGTATATACTGTATTTATATCATCTATTGCATCTTGTCTATGTCGCTCTGTCATTGCTCATCCATATATTTATATATACACACCCGGTTAAAAGTTTTAGAACACCTACTCATTCAAGGGTGTGTCTTCATTTTTACTATTTTCTACATTGTAGAATAATAGTGAAGACATCAAAACTATGAAATAACACATATGGAATCATGTAGTAATAATGGTTTGGGATGAGTCGGACTGCAGAAGGAAAAGCAGCCAAACAAGTGCTCAGCATATGTGGGAACTCCTTCAAGACTGTTGGAAAAGCATTCCAGGTGAAGCTGGTTGAGAGAATGTCAAGAGTGTGCAAAAAAAAAAAAAAAAAAATTGGATTTGTTTACCACTTTTTTGGTTACTACATGTTACATACTACATGATTGTACTGCTTGCATCAGTTACTTGAAGTGGAATTTGAGTTTGATGTAGTCATGGCTCTACGTAGTACTGTGTGCCTCCCTTCCCTTGTGAAGAGACCTCTGGTGGCATTTCTTGTGGGCTATGCATGGGTGTCCGAGCTGCGTGCAAGTATTTTAAGCCCGAGTCCCACCTATCTCTTTAAGGATTCCCATGTGAGGCCATGTACTAAACAACCAAAGATTTCAAGACTAAAGGCTGGTTTATACTATGTGTATCAACAGTTGTCACGGTGACATCATGAAGATTCTATTGTCATCCGACATAAGTTAGCCCTAAATATTTACAAAACTTAAAGCATTGTATTTGAGACACCATTCACTAAACTCTAAACCTCAACTACATCTCATAATGAATAATGTGGAGGTGACTAAACTGCTTGGAGTAATCCTGGATTGTAAACTGTCATGGTCAAAACATATTGATACAACAGCAGCTAAGATGGGGAGAAGTCTGTCCATAATAAAGCACTGATCTGCCTTAACAAGGAAAATTGCAGTTGGCTCTGAACAGGGCAGCACGGCTGGCCCTTAAATATACACGGAGAGCTAACATTAATGATATGCATGTCAATCTCTCATGGCTCAAAGTGGAAGAGAGATTGACTTCAGCACTACTTGTTTTTGTAAGATGTGTTGACAAGCTGAATGTATCGAGCTGTCTGTTTTTAAGAGGGTGTGAACAATGCTGAATGGATGTTGATAAAGAAGAGCTCTCCCAGTAGGTGTACCAAAAATATTCAAGGGCCATTTTCTCAAAAGTGAGATTACAAGTTTATCAACTTTTAAAGCAGAATAACTTTCCCATAGTTCTTCAACTGTAGTGTATGATATACAATTTTCTAACTCTGAGACCCTCCTTTTATCCAATGTAAAAACACAATTTCAAACGGGAGAAAAAGGAAAATTACTTTTTGTGAAGGAGGTTGTTCCAAGTATACAACGTCAAACTTAGCACCTAACTGGAAAGAGAGCAAGGTATTTACTGTTTTTCAATATCGGTCTTATTTCAAATCTTTCTAATTATTTTGAACGGATACTGAACGGATATTTGTGTTGTAACTGATGTTCTAAAGTCTGCTAGCAATATGACGTTATAGTCTAGCTCCACTGTTTGTGCTGGCTAATATATTAGTTAATTTTGCGCCACATTAGCAAGCAATTAGCACGTAATCAACTATTTGGGGTAGACATTCTCATGCACATTGATGCATTTGATGTATGAACCACGCTAATGTAAAGTTGTGTAAAAGTGTATTGTTTGTGGACTGTACTGTAAGAGCATTTTTGGTTTGTTTCTCCATCAGCTCTTACGGTAATGTTTATGGAAATGGTAGCGCATTAAACATTCATGAACCATCAGTTTGAGAGTTGACCATTCGTTCTGCTGCGGATGCTACACACACACACACACACCACTGAGAATGCATGCCCAATACATTGCTTCACTCCGAGTGATGGATATTGCAACAGAGCTCCAGGTACTCAAATGAGGCCAAACACATGACTGAAACAACAGTCACCATGACATCTGAACTTCTTCATCATTACTGGGTCTTAGAAGTATCCGTCTGTTGTGCCCTTGTTGCACAACCTCAGCTAATGTAGCAACAACGTGCTAATGTTCACCAATACACAGCAAAGACAAAGATATTGGCAAGCTGTATTAGGGCATTTTATGATGCCCTTAAAAAAAGGTATAGTGTAGGTCAGTTGTGTGTGACGTATATAAATTAGCAAAAGGTCCCAGAACTGTCTGTGCTATCGTGTGAACTCTCGGTCATACCAAACTTGTTATTCCTTGATGCCACAAACAGACTAGTACCCAGCAGTGTTCATTTTGGCATCTATTTTAGATTTAGTTTGTTTTATGACTAAAATGGCTTTTAATCTTAGTCACATTTGAGTCATTTTATCCTTCTTAGTTTAAGATTATCAGTCTAAACTCTGGACAATTTATGTCTGGTTTTTGTCACCGTCATTTTAGTCAAGGCATTTTCCATTAAATAATTAATATTTAGGCTACCCTTAACTTCCACCATGTGCATATTCTGTGAATCAATTTAAAAAGGGGAGAATCTGAGCTTTCCAATAATGCTAAAATCATGTCTGTACTATTGATATTCAGTAAATAGCAGTAGCATTTCCAATCGGGTAAAAAGTAACTGCAACTCGCATTTGCGGAACGTAAAGTAACAACACAGATGAATATCAGCGCAAATGGCAAAATATAGCTTTGGATGTGATCAAAGCAAAAACGGCCAGTTTGAACATTGGTTCTTAACAGAATAGAGGTTAGCTACAATTTAGAAGTTCCCTGCCTGCGCATCAGTTCAAAAGAGAGACGACTGAAGTGACCGCCGGGAGCTGTGTATGCTGGAAAGGCGGGCAGGACTATAATAAACTCAAGTAGCCTGCGCACATGAAAGACGTTCATTCTGTCAGAGAGACGATTGCTTTAAAGGCATGCATGCTTCTGATTGGACAAAACAGATCAGAAGGAGCGTCATGTCAAATTGAATGACCATTAATCTCAGGTGAACTTCTCATCTTGTTATATTTAGCGTCAACTAAAATGACGAACTATTTGTAAGTTTTTTTTTCTTTCTTGGGCATCTTGTCTTCTTATAGTTTTAGTCAGGAAAAATAAGCTGTTGACAAAATGAACTCTGCTAAATTCATAATAGTTAGAATTAGTATATGTATCGGGAAATGCTGCCCAACAATTATTGTTACAAGTCTTATCTCTGACTGAATGAGAGGAGTAAATACTGCATACAAGATAGGGGACTATGTCCCAATTATCTATCCTTCCTTTCAAAGTGTGCACTTGTTAACTTCCCTTCACCAATATTAAAAGGTAATGACTGGTATAATTAATTAAACTATTTTAGATGTGTGGGAAGTAGTGAACACTTCAGGAGGAAGCAGACATTATTGGGATGTACCCAGAGAAAGTCCTGATGGGAGGAATAACACTAGGGCTGCATCCCAAATAGCACCTTATTCACTACACACACACTACTAACCAAAAGTAATGCACTAAAGGTCTATAGGAAATAGAATGCCACTTGGGACACAAACTTATTTGCAACAGAAATGAAAATTCATGTTTTTTTTTTTATTGGACAACTTGAGAAAGTCTCTCCATATTTCAACCTGTTTTCTTCTGTTTGGGGCCTAATTAAAATATCCTTATGGTCCTGGGCCCATTTATCAAGGTGGGGTGTTGATCTAGAATCACTGTTCTCCCGGTCTATAATAATCTGTTTCTTTACGCAAAAATTGATCTTTGATCAGCACTCTTAATGGGAGACGCTTGACACATACGGCCCATGATCACACCATGCCTTCTACAGTCTCTAGTTTGGGGGCTATGGGTATGGTATCAGCCACTGGGAGTCTCTCCTGTTCCTGGCAGGCCACCTGGTAATCCTGTAGGACCTTCACCACGGCACTGTGGCCAAACTGCAGGGCATCATCCAGGGGAATGTTGCCCCACCTGGAGGGAGGTGGTAGAGATGAGACAGAAGCTAGATGAAGCATGTCAGAAGTTATAAAAAATAAACTACCTCTCAAAGACAACGGCCACAAAGGACCGAATTAGTTGGAGAAATAAGACATGAGAGGCTGGGAATATAGTAGCTAAGAGATGTTGTTAGGTTGGAGGAAATGTCAATAGAGATTGCTATAGGTGGATGAATAAATGAATACTACTGTACCGGTCTTTCACAAAGGGGTTCACTTTGCAGGCATCTGTTAGGAACCTTACCACATCCACATGGCCTTGAGGACAAAGCACAAAAGAGGTATCTTAGCCCGGTAACACTTGCTAAGAGGCACACATACATAATTCCTTAAGATACACTTCTACTGCATTATAACACTTGCCAGAAGCTGTAATAACAACTCATAAGTATCTATAACATCAATATGAAGCATTATAAGGCATTTGATTTAACCTTTATTTTATCAGGGAATCATACAGAGGAGCCTTGAATTACAAACATTACAGAAAACACATACTTCAATATAAATACAAAATGCAAACAGAAAGAAAAACACGATCATCCGTAATAAGGTCCTCAATCAGCTGTCTGAATGACCCCTAGAGGCACCAGAACATCACATTCATCAGTAATAAGGTCCTCAATCAGCTGTCTGAATGACCCCTAGAGGAACCAGAACATCACATTCATCAGTAATAAGGTCATCAACCAGCTGTCTGAATGACCCTAGAGGCACCAGAACATCACATTGAAGAACATTTTGAAGAGCCAATGCCACCAGTGGAGAGAAACTCACCCTCACCAGCAGCCACGTGTAGCGCGGTCCTAGAGTCATAGTCCTTCAGCTCCATGTCCATCAATGACAGAGCAAACCTCAGAGGATAGGAGACAAGCTATATTCTACATAGTATTCCTCATTTCAAAGAGTTACTGTGAAGGATTCGTAGCTAGGAGAGAGTGATATCAATAGTTACTGTGAAGGATTAGTAGCGAGGAGAGAGTGACATCAAGAGTTACTGTGAAGGATTAGTAGTGAGGAGAGAGTGACATCAATAGTTACTGTGAAGGAAATGTATTTAGGAGAGAGTGTGACATCAATAGTTACTGTGAAGGATTAGTATTTAGGAGAGAGTGTGACATCAATAGTTACTGTGAAGGATTAGTATCTGGGAGAGGGTGACATCAAGAGTTACTGTGAAGGATTAGTATTTAGGAGAGAGTGTGACATCAATAGTTACTGTGAAGGATTAGTAGTGAGGAGAGAGTGACATCAAGAGTTACTGTGAAGGATTAGAATCTGGGAGAGAGAGTGACATCAAGACTTACTGTGAAGATTTAGTAGTTAGGAAAGTGACATCGAGAGTTACTGTGAAGGATTAGTAGCGAGACGAGAGAGTGACATCTACAGCATGTGACTTCGTGGTGAAACTAAGTAAAACATAAATCCTCCTTCTGTAGACTCCTTGATTTGGTATTTTACCTTCTGAGGGCTGACACATCTCCACTGTAGGCTGCAAACATCAGGCTCACCACAGACTTGTTCTACAGATATAGCAGAGATAAATACATCTTAGACTGGGCAGGATACCGGTAGACTAAACTCCGCCCCCATGTCAGTCATAGTGCTCTTCATAACAAGAGCAAACTTCAACCTCAATTCATGTTCTAGCAAATATGTTCAATTGTTGGTATGTTTACCTTAAAAATTCCACAACAACTACCAAATATACACAAATCTAAGTAAAGGGATGGAATAAGAATATGTATATTTATGTGTATATATTCGATTTCCATTCCTTTACTTGTTGATGACTTGTTAGGTATTACTGCACGGAACTAGAAGCACAAGCATTTCGCTACACTCGTAATAACATCTGCTAACCATGTGTATGTGACCAATAAAATTGGATTAGATTTTCATAAAAAGCTCATAACTCTCAAAAGCCCTTACCCTATCATCCCCGTCCTGCCTTCGAGGGTCCTGCTTCTTGACCAAGTGTCTCAGGTTGTCATAGTTGTGGAAGTTAAACGAAGACACCAGCTCCTGCAACACCAAGACAGGGGGAAGCGAAAAACACGATACGTGTTGCATGTGGTTAACGCTATTTAAAGAGTACCTATACGAGGACTTCGTAACACATTCAAAAACCTCGGCAAAACACATGACTACGGAGCACACAAGCATTTCTCCCTCCTGTACATGCAAGTGTTCACTCTGTACAAGTAATTCAGTCATTGTGTCATACATCATGTGTAAAATGGGTTACCTGGCAGAAGTGTATTCCTCGGACACTGTTTCCAACTCTGTCTAACGGAGGAGACCAACACATCACTCCCATGACGTTAGGAACCACCAACAGAACTGCTCCTGACACCCCAGACTTAGCAGGCAAGCCCACCTGGGAGAGAAGCATACAGGGGCCATACAGGGTATGGTAAAAGTGTCCGTTAAATCATCCCACTAAAGAAAAAGAAAGGTGGCCTTCATTTGGCAAATAGATGTTTAAAAAGGTTTACTCGACTATTAATAAAGGGTATTTAAAACAGTTTACTAAATGACTAATACAGATACAGTGTATTCGGGAAGTATACAGATCCCTTCACTTTTCCCACATTTAGTTACGTTACAGCCTTATTCTAAAATGGATTACATTTTTAAAAAATGTCCTCAATTTACACTCAATACCCCATAATGACAACGCAAAATAAGGTTTTTAGACATTTTTTGCAAATGTATTAAAAATAAAAAACAGATACCTTATTGACACAGGTATTCAGAACGTTTTCTATGAGACTAGAATTTGAGATCAGGTGCATCCCGTTTCCATTGATCATCCTTGAGATGTTTCTACAACTTAATTGGAGCCCAACTGTGGTAAATTCAATTGATTGGACATGATTTGGAAAGGTACACACCTGTCTATATACGGTCCCATAGTTGACAGTGCATGTCAGAGCAAAACCAAGCCATGAGGTTGAATTGTCCGTAGAGCTCTGAGTCAGGATTGTGTCGAGGCACAGATCAGGAGAATGGTACCAAAAAATGTCTGCAGTATTGAAGGTCCCCAAGAACACAGTGGACTCAATCATTCTTAAATGGAAGAAGTTTAGAACCACCAAGACTCTTCCTATGGTTGGCCACCTGACCAAACTGAGCAAGAAAGTGACCAAGAACCCGATGGTCACTCTGACAGAACTCCAGAGTTCCTCGGTGGAGATGGGAGAACCTTCCAGAAGGAGTCTCTCCAAGAAATGGCCATTTTCACAGTCTGCCGATATGGACTGCCCGATCAAGAGGATCCTCCTGGATGATGTATTTTGAGAGAGCGAGTGGTAAGCAGCCTGAAACTGCCGTAGCCATTGCACGGATTGAGGGAGACAATGCCATCCTGTCTGATGTTCAGACTCTGCTTGCAGATGTAAGAGAAGAAATCCGTACTGCCCTGCTCACTTCACTGTTGCTCCAAGCCGTGGAAACTGCAGTTCTGAAATACATCAGAAGCCTGAAGACCATACACACCACAGCATACATTTTGTACCCCAAGTATGCTGGCAAGAGAAATCCTGTCTGGTGCAGAGATCAACAAGGCCTATGGTGTCATCACTACCATGTCTCGCCACCTTGGCCTGGATGAGGGCAAGGTTCTTTGGCAGTCTGGCGAAGTACACTTCCAAGCAAGGGCTTTGGGATGGAGATGCAATATGGCAGTTGTGACAACATATCTCATCAGCCACCTGGTGGAAGGGACTTTGTGGATCTGAGGCTGTTTCCCCTGTTGCCTCCAAATCCCACCAACATCAGCCGCCTCAGAGCGCAACTGGTCCTTGTTTGGAAACACACACACCAAAGCACACAACAGGCTGACCAATACAATGGTTGAAAAATTGGTGGCCATCCTCAACAGGGTTGGAAAATGACAGTGAAGATGAGGCCTCAGAGTCTGATGTTCAAGAGGTGGACATTGAGGAGGTCCAGGAAGAAGACACGGAAGCCTGAGAAGAAGACAACCAAAGATTTTGTTTCTAGACTATCATTTTACAGATATATGTTGAAAATGTTTTTGGGAGATGCGATGGATCATTGGGGATCATTCAATATTCCCTTTCTTTTGTTGTTCAGAGTCAACTCATTTAATTAAAGTTAAATTTGTAACTAAATTGTTTTTTAAAATTTCTATTGGAAGGATTTAATAATTTGCAATTATGTCTACTTGTGATAAGGTAAAATTATTATGTTTCTGTCTCCATATGATATGTTAAATATATCCAATGCAAAAAACATCTACATTTAAATGGTATTCATATTTATCTATATTTCCGTTAATTCCCATATAGTCTCATATATCGCCATTAATTTCCACGGAAAGTTTCCACCTCTGAATATACCCCAAATTGTGCAACCCTACTGAATACTTACAGTGGGGCAAAAAGTATTTAGTCAGCCACCAATTGTGCAAGTTCTCCCACTTAAAAAGATCTTTGGAGGGAGTTGAAAGTCCGTGTTGCCCAGCAACAGCCCCAAAACATCACTGCTCTAGAGGAGATCTGCATGGAGGAATGGGCCAAAATACCAGCAACAGTGTGTGAAATCCTTGTGAAGACTTGCAGAAAACGTTTGACCTCTGTCATTGCCAACAAAGGGTATATAACAAAGTATTGAGATAAACTTTTGTTTTTGACCAAACACTTATATTCCACCATAATTAGCAAATAAATTCATTTTTCAATTCATTTTTTTTTTCACTTTTTCCCCCTCATTTTGTCTTAGTTGAAGTGTACCTATGATGAAAATTACAGGCCTCTCTCATCTTTTTAAGTGGGAGAACTTGCACAATTGGTGGCTGACTAAATACTTTTTTGCCCCACTGTATGTAAACATGATATTTTCGTTTTTTTCTTTGTCATTATGGGATATTGTGCGTAGATTGATGAGGGAAAACAAATCAATTTTTTTTTAGAGTAAAGCTGTAACGTAACAAAAAGTGAATGAGTCGGAATACTTTCAAAGCACCGTACATAGGTAGTTGTATACCTTTCCCTACTATATCATATTACTACTGTATAACTACTATAAGACTACTGTACAACTACTCCTACTACTATATTACCACTTCATCTATAAGTCTTGTCTAGGTAAAGCCCCGCCTTATCTCAGCTCACTGGTCACCATAGCAGCACCCACCCATAGCACACGCTCCATAAGGTATATTTCACTGGTCACCCCCAAAGCCAACACCTTCTTTGGCTGCCTTTCCTTCCAGTTCTCAGCTGAAAATGACTGGAACGAACTGCAAAAATCACTGAAGCTGGAGAGTCATATCTCCCTCACTAGGCTTTAAGCATCAGCTGTCAGAATAGCTTACAGATCTGTTATAATCTCCACCCGGCACAGCCAGAAGAGGACTGGCCACCCCTCATAGCGTGGTTCCTCTCTAGGTTCCTTCCTAGGTTTTGGCCTTTCTAGGGAGTTTTTCCTAGCCACCGTGCTTCTACACCTGCATTGCTTGCGGTTTGGGGTTTTAGCCTGGGTTTCTGTACAGCACTTTGAGATATCAGCTGATGTACGAAGGGCTATATAAATACATTTGATATGATCATTGCACCAGTACATAGCCTATGTGTAAATAGCCCATCCAACTACCTCATCCCCATGTAATTTTTGTTGTTGTTGCTCCTTTGCACCTCAGTATCTCTACTTGCACATTCATCTTCTGCACATCTATCACTCCAGTGTTTAATTGCTAAATTGTAATTATTTCAAAACTATGGCCTATTTATTGCCTTACGTCCCTAAACGTAAGAACTACTATATGACTACTATAGAACTACTTTATGACTACTATATAACTACTTCATGACTACTATATAACTACTTCATGACTACTATATAACTACTTCATGACTACTATATAACTACTTTAAAACTACTATATAACTACTTTAAAACTACTTTGACTGCTATATAACTACTATACAACTACTTTATGACTACTATACAACTACTTCATGACTACTATACAACTACTTCATGACTACTATACAACTACTTTAAAACTACTTTGACTACTTTATGACTACTATACAACTACTTTATGACTACTATACAACTACTTTATGACTACTATACAACTACTTTATGACTACTATACAACTACTTTAAAACTACTTTGACTACTATATAACTACTTTGACTACTTTATGACTACTGTATAACTACTTTATGACTACTATATAACTACTTTGACTACTATACAACTACTTTGACTGCTATATAACTACTTTATGACTACTATATGACTGCTAAATGACTACTTTATGACTACTGTATAACTACTTTATGACTACTGTATAACTACTGGATGACTACAGTATGGGTACTATATGACTACTATATAACTACTGTATAAATACTATATGACTACAGTATGAGTACTATATAACTACTTTATAACTACTATATGACTACTATATGACTACAGCATGAGTACTATATGACTACTGTATAACTACTATATGACTACTATATGACTACAGCATGAGTACTATATGACTACTGTATAACTACTGTATGACCACAGTATGAGTACTATATGACCACTGTATAACTACTATATAACTACTGTATAAATACTATATGACTACAGTATGAGTACTATATAACTACTATATGACTACAGTATGAGTACTATATGACTACTATATGACTACAGCATGAGTACTATATGACTACTGTATAACTACTGTATGACCACAGTATGAGTACTATATGACCACTGTATAACTACTATATAACTACTGTATAAATACTATATGACTACAGTATGAGTACTATATAACTACTATATGACTACAGTATGAGTACTATATGACTACTATATGACTAAAGCATGAGTACTATATGACTACTGTATAATTACTGTATGACTACAGTATGAGTACTATATAACTACTATATGACTACTGTATAACTACTGTATGACTACAGTATGAGTACTATATAACTACTATATAACTACTGTATGACTACAGCATGAGTACTATATGACTAGTGTATAACTACTATATGACTACTGTATGAGCACTATATAACTACTTTATAACTACAGTATGAGTACTATATGATTACTTTATAACTACAGTATGAGTACTATATGACTACTGTATAACTACTGTATGACTACAGTATGAGTACTATATGACTACTGTATAACTACTGTATGACTACAGTATGAGTACTATATAACTACATTTACATTTAAGTCATTTAGCAGACGCTCTTATCCAGAGCGACTTACAAATTGGTGAATTCACCTTCTGACATCCAGTGGAACAGCCACTTTACAATAGTGCATCTAAATCATTAAGGGGGAGGGGGGGGTGAGAAGGATTACTTATCCTATCCTAGGTATTCCTTGAAGAGGTGGGGTTTCAGGTGTCTCCGGAAGGTGGTGATTGACTCCGCTGTCCTGGCGTCGTGAGGGAGTTTGTTCCACCATTGGGGGGCCAGAGCAGCGAACAGTTTTGACTGGGCTGAGCGGGAACTGTACTTCCTCAGTGGTAGGGAGGCGAGCAGGCCAGAGGTGGATGAACGCAGTGCCCTTGTTTGGGTGTAGGGCCTGATCAGAGCCTGGAGGTACTGCGGTGCCGTTCCCCTCACAGCTCCGTAGGCAAGCACCATGGTAACTACTGTATAACTACTGTATGACTACAGTATGAGTACTATATAACTACTGTTTAACTACTGTATGACTACAGTATGAGTACTATATGACTACTGTATAACTACTGTATGACTACAGTATGAGTACTATATAACTACTGTATAACTACTGTATGAGTACTATATAACTACTGTATAACTACTGTATGACTACAGTATGAGTACTATATGACTACTGTATAACTACTATATGACTACAGTTTGACTTACATGGAAGGCCAGTTTGACTTACATGGAAGGCCAGTTTGACTGACATGGAAGGCCAGTTTGACTGACATGGAAGGCCAGTTTGACTGACATGGAAGGCCAGTTTGACTGACATGGAAGGCCAGTTTGACTGACATGGAAGGCCAGTTTGACTTACATGGAAGGCCAGTTTGACTTACATGGAAGGCCAGTTTGACTTACTTACAGTATGAGTACTATATGACTACTGTATGACTACAGTATGAGTACTATATGACTACTGTATAACTACTGTATGACTACAGTATGAGTACTATATGACCACTGTATAACTACTATATGACTACAGTATGAGTACTATATGACCACTGTATAACTACTGTATGACTACAGTATGAGTACTATATGACCACTGTATGACTACAGTATGAGTACTATATGACCACTGTATAACTACTATATGACTACAGTATGAGTACTATATGACCACTGTATAACTACTGTATGACTACAGTTTGACTTACATGGAAGGCCAGTTTGACTTACATGGAAGGCCAGTTTGACTTACTTACAGTATGAGTACTATATGACCACTGTATAACTACTATATGACTACAGTATGAGTACTATATGACTACTGTATAACTACAGTATGAGTACTATATGACCACTGTATAACTACTATATGACTACAGTATGAGTACTATATGACTACTGTATAACTACTGTATGACTACAGTATGAGTACTATATGACCACTGTATAACTACTATATGACTACAGTATGAGTACTATATGACCACTGTATAACTACTATATGACTACAGTATGAGTAATATATGACTACAGTATGAGTACTATATGACTACTGTATAACTACTGTATGACTACAGTATGAGTACTATATGACCACTGTATAACTACTATATGACTACAGTATGAGTACTATATGACTACAGTTTGACTTACATGGAAGGCCAGTATGACTTACATGGAAGGCCAGTTTGACTTACATGGAAGGCCAGTTTGACTTACATGGAAGGCCAGTATGACTTACATGGAAGGCCAGTTTGACTTACATGGAAGGCCAGTATGACTTACATGGAAGGCCAGTATGACTTACATGGAAGGCCAGTATGACTTACATGGAAGGCCAGTATGACTTACATGGAAGGCCAGTATGACTTACATGGAAGGCCAGTTTGACTTACATGGAAGGCCAGTTTGACTTACATGGAAGGCCAGTATGACTTACATGGAAGACCAGTTTGACTTACATGGAAGGCCAGTATGACTTACATGGAAGGCCAGTATGACTTACATGGAAGGCCAGTTTGACTTACATGGAAGGCCAGTTTGACTTACATGGAAGGCCAGTATGACTTACATGGAAGGCCAGTATGACTTACATGGAAGGCCAGTTTGACTTACATGGAAGGCCAGTTTGACTTACATGGAAGGCCAGTATGACTTACATGGAAGGCCAGTATGACTTACATGGAAGGCCAGTATGACTTACATGGAAGGCCAGTATGACTTACATGGAAGGCCAGTTTGACTTACATGGAAGGCCAGTTTGACTTACATGGAAGGCCAGTATGACTTACATGGAAGGCCAGTATGACTTACATGGAAGGCCAGTATGACTTACATGGAAGGCCAGTATGACTTACATGGAAGGCCAGTTTGACTTACATGGAAGGCCAGTATGACTTACATGGAAGGCCAGTTTGACTTACATGGAAGGCCAGTATGACTTACATGGAAGGCCAGTTTGACTTACATGGAAGGCCAGTATGACTTACATGGAAGGCCAGTATGACTTACATGGAAGGCCAGTATGACTTACATGGAAGGCCAGTATGACTTACATGGAAGGCCAGTTTGACTTACATGGAAGGCCAGTTTGACTTACATGGAAGGCCAGTATGACTTACATGGAAGACCAGTTTGACTTACATGGAAGGCCAGTATGACTTACATGGAAGGCCAGTATGACTTACATGGAAGGCCAGTTTGACTTACATGGAAGGCCAGTTTGACTTACATGGAAGGCCAGTATGACTTACATGGAAGGCCAGTATGACTTACATGGAAGGCCAGTATGACTTACATGGAAGGCCAGTTTGACTTACATGGAAGGCCAGTTTGACTTACATGGAAGGCCAGTATGACTTACATGGAAGGCCAGTTTGACTTACATGGAAGGCCAGTATGACTTACATGGAAGGCCAGTTTGACTTACATGGAAGGCCAGTTTGACTTACATGGAAGGCCAGTTTGACTTACATGGAAGGCCAGTTTGACTTATGGAAGGCATGGAAGGCCAGTTTGACTTACATGGAAGGCCAGTTTGACTTACATGGAAGGCCAGTTTGACTTACATGGAAGGCCAGTTTGACTTACATGGAAGGCCAGTTTGACTTACATGGAAGGCCAGTTTGACTTACATGGAAGGCCAGTTTGACTTACATGGAAGGCCAGTTTGACTTACATGGAAGGCCAGTATGACTTACATGGAAGGCCAGTATGACTTACATGGAAGGCCAGTTTGACTTACATGGAAGGCCAGTATGACTTACATGGAAGGCCAGTATGACTTACATGGAAGGCCAGTATGACTTACATGGAAGGCCAGTATGACTTACATGGAAGGCCAGTATGACTTACATGGAAGGCCAGTTTGACTTACATGGAAGGCCAGTATGACTTACATGGAAGGCCAGTTTGACTTACATGGAAGGCCAGTTTGACTTACATGGAAGGCCAGTATGACTTACATGGAAGGCCAGTTTGACTTACATGGAAGGCCATCTGTCCAGAGAAGTCGTACATGCCGCAGGAGTGCATGAGACTCAGGGTGTTCCTTACGGCCTCGGCACTCAGGACGCGCTCGCCGGTGATTGGGCAGATCCCCCCGTGGGCCAGCGTTGCCGCCATGACACTTCCAGACTCACACGTCACCTCTATGGAACACAGCTGAAAGGAAATAGTTGATTTACTAAAGCAATGATATAGAGAGAAACATGTAGGCTCCGTGTTATTCCAGACACATATTAAGCCTAGAACTGAATTTAGAAGTATATGGAGAATCTCCATTGAAATAACCTTTTTTAGGTCGAGGACTAAGACTAATTTATGTCTGGGAAACCGCTCCAGTGTCTGTGACTCATAAACACAGCAAGTGCTTTATGTTACCGTCCAGTCACAAGTCAGCATAATGACGCATTACCAGAATGAGCAAAACCACATCCACTGTCACAGTGTGATAAAGTTTATCCGAGGAAGTGTAGTTTACCTGGAAATAGAAGTCCAGCGCGTCAATCATTTCTGCCCCAGTGGGAAAACACTGCAGATGGAAATCAGTTCCTATGATCAATATTTCATACAGGTACAGAATATCTCAAACATTAATATCCCATAACCATCGCACAGTGAGGGATCAATATCTTTCTGGTGCACAAACCACCTGACCTGAGGAGGAGCTGGAAAGTTATCAGGAGGTGTGTCCCAGAACTACCTTAATTAAAACGTTCCCATCGTCACTGTTCCCACACACACCTTCTTCTCTTTAAGGTAGTACCCAATTGCAAAATTTCTGTCGCCTGTTTCTTTTTCCGACTGGAACCTGAGACACAGAGAGACAAAGAGAGTCAACAACAACAACATCAATAATATAACAGAGAGAATAACTCTGCTTTCGGAAAATGAAGACAATTAACTAAAACTCACGTGGCATTGCTGAACCCCACGTACTCTCGACCGGCCATCTTCTTAATGAACTCCATCATCTGAGGAGAGAGGATGAGAGATATAGTAACGTATTGTAATGTAACGTATCATGTGTGCATTGTATAGAACTACGTTTGAATGATACTGGATGATGACACACATTAAGTCTAAATCTACTTACATAGTCAAACTTCTCTGCCTTATTTGAACCGGGCTGGTGACACACAGAAAGACAGACAGAACAGCCGTGTAAACGATAGGTCACCACATCAAAACCTTTTCAGTAGTCAGCCACAGGGTGGCGATGTTCTACAGGGCTTCAGGACTCCGTAGGCTCAACACACTTTAAACAGTGTGAATGATCACACATCTCGAAGTCCTAATGTCTACTCATGAACAAGGTGACAAAAACAAGCAGTTATCACAGTAGACGGTAAATAATAAAGACACTGGTTATATGAAGTCTCAGGATAGGACAGGTACTCTGTAGTAAATCTACAATATCACCTGTTCCTAAGCAACAGCACCTGGTCTGAAACAGGTGTATCACTGACCCAGCATTGAGAGGTTAAAGGTGGATTTGGTTTGGAATACATTTTTTAAAGGGGCTACTTTATATTGGGGCGGCAGGGTAGCCTAATGGTTAGAGCGTTGGACTAGTAACCGGAAGGTTGCGAGCTGACAAGGTACAAATCTGTCGTTCTGCCCCTGAACAGGCAGTTAACCCACTGTTCCTAGGCCGTCATTGAAAATAAGAATTTGTTCTTAACTGACTTGCCTGGTTAAATAAAGGTAAAATAAAAGTAAAAAATATAAATTATAGAGCATAGCCATGATGGCCCAAGTGACCCCAAATGTCCAGTATTGGGGTATAAATAAGATTGTTTGCGTCACAAAGATGCATTACACAGTAATAGTTTTATTTAAGTATGTCTATTAAATTCTAGATTCATTCTGAACAGATAGGCAGAAATCCAGACTTAAACCCTCCTGTTATTCCTTCAGGCTAACTTCCACCTGGAGCCCCCTTTGCCTGGGGCCCCCTTTGCCTGGGGCCCCCTTTGCCTGGGGCCCCCTTTGCCTGGGGCCCCATATGGCAGGGGCCCCCTTTGCCTGGGGCCCCATATGGCTGGGGCCCCCTTTGCCTGGGGCCCCATATGCCTGGGGCCCCATATGGCTGGGGCCCCCGCTGTCTTTATAGCCGAAATATATAACTATATATCAGTTCAACTCGCCTGCTCTGTCTATGTACCTTTCTCTCTCTCTCTGAGATAACACACACTACACGGACCACCTCTCCAAAGTGCTCTGTTAATTGGTTAAACTGGTGGTCCCACCGGTCCCAGGGTCCCTCCCCCAGCACGCTGAGGATGACAGGAGAGCAGTAAAGCTGGCAGAACCAGGGTCAACACTACCGACTACCCTACTCACTACACTACCGACTACCCTACTCACTACACTACCGACTACCCTACTCACTACACTACTGACTACCCTACTCACTACACTACTGACTACCCTACTGACTACACTACTGTACATGTAACTACTATCTACCTCACGTGCCAGATAGGCCGTGTGTGTGTGTTTAGAGCTGCATGTTTCAACGGGACAAAGCCAAACCTACGTCAGCTTCGGGTCAAAGATTGACAGATGCCCTGGATCTTGGTTTGTTGTGTTTATTTGCTTGTCAAACACTGAGTGGATTCAGCAAATAATGACAGTGACAAATATCACTGATGCATCATTGAGAGTGGATGTTTTAAGGGAATATTTAAAGTCAGACAGGATACACTCACACGATGTATAGGGTGGTCTGTCTAGTTACAGATACACTCACACCATGTATAGGGTGGTCTGTCTAGTTACAGATACACTCACACCATGTATAGGGTGGTCTGTCTAGTTACAGATACACTCACACCATGTATAGGGTGGTCTGTCTAGTTACAGATACACTCACACCATGTATAGGGTGGTCTGTCTAGTTACAGATACACTCACACCATGTATAGGGTGCTCTGTCTAGTTACAGATACACTCACACCATGTATAGGGTGGTCTGTCTAGTTACAGATACACTCACACCATGTATAGGGTGGTCTGTCTAGTTACAGATACACTCACACCATGTATAGGGTGGTCTGTCTAGTTACAGATACACTCACACCATGTATAGGGTGGTTGTAGACTGTCTGTCTAGTTACCTTGATAAGAGAGCTAATCACAATGGCTCCAGCATTCACCATGGGGTTGTGGGGTTTGTCTAGGCACACAAAACACAAATTGGTTATTATCAGAGTTAAGACAGAATACAGTATGGTCACAGAAGTAGAATGATGCTTTACTATTTGGAGACTAAGTCATTCTTCGAGAGCTGACATCACATCCACTTGGTATAAAGTAGAAGATCCTATCAACCTGAACTCACGTGGTCTTAACTTGTACTGAAATCAAATCATATTTGTGCAGCAAACTAACAAAACACCCGCAAGACAGTAATGTACAGCAACAGGAGCAAGGGTTCCCTTACCCACCTTCCTCATCCAGGTAGAGCTTGTTGAATTTGAGTCCGCTGGGCTCCATCCCCACATAGCGGTGTACCTTCTCTGTCCCAGCCTCGTGGATGGCCACAGCATACTCCAGTGGCTTCACACACGACTGGAGACAGAAGGGCTGCTTAGTGTCCCCCACTGAGTGTCTGGGGGGAGAGACAGAGGGTGGGAAAAGGCCATTAGTAAAGAGGAAATAAAGGAAGAAAGGAGAGAGAGGACCAGAGAAACAGAGGAAGAAAGGAGAGAGAGGACCAGAGAAAAAGAGGAAGAAAGGAGAGAGAGGACCAGAGAAAGAAAGGAGAGAGAGGACCAGAGAAAGAAAGGAGAGAGAGGACCAGAGAAACAGAGGAAGAAAGGAGAGAGAGGACCAGAGAAACAGAGGAAGAAAGGAGAGAGAGGACCAGAGAAACAGAGGAAGAAAGGAGAGAGAGGACCAGAGAAACAGAGCAAGAAAGGAGAGAGAGGACCAGAGAAACAGAGGAAGAAAGGAGAGAGAGGACCAGAGAAAGAAAGGAGAGAGAGGACCAGAGAAAGAAAGGAGAGAGAGGACCAGAGAAAGGAGAGAGGACCAGAGAAACAGAGGAAGAAAGGAGAGAGAGGACCAGCGAAACAGAGGAAGAAAGGAGAGAGAGGACCAGCGAAACAGAGGAAGAAAGGAGAGAGAGGACCAGAGAAACAGAGGAAGAAAGGAGAGAGAGGACCAGAGAAACAGAGGAAGAAAGGAGAGAGAGGACCAGAGAAAGAGGAAGAAAGGAGAGAGAGGACCAGAGAAAGAAAGGAGAGAGAGGACCAGAGAAAGAAAGGAGAGAGACCAGAGAAACAGAGGAAGAAAGGAGAGAGAGGACCAGAGAAAGAGGAAGAAAGGAGAGAGAGGACCAGAGGAAGAAAGGAGAGAGAGGACCAGAGAAACAGAGGAAGAAAGGAGAGAGAGGACCAGCGAAACAGAGGAAGAAAGGAGAGAGAGGACCAGAGAAACAGAGGAAGAAAGGAGAGAGAGGACCAGAGAAACAGAGGAAGAAAGGAGAGAGAGGACCAGAGAAACAGAGGAAGAAAGGAGAGAGAGGACCAGAGAAAGAGGAAGAAAGGAGAGAGAGGACCAGAGAAAGAAAGGAGAGAGACCAGAGAAACAGAGGAAGAAAGGAGAGAGGACCAGAGAAACAGAGGAAGAAAGGAGAGAGAGGACCAGAGAAACAGAGGAAGAAAGGAGAGAGAGGACCAGCGAAACAGAGGAAGAAAGGAGAGAGAGGACCAGCGAAACAGAGGAAGAAAGGAGAGAGAGGACCAGAGAAACAGAGGAAGAAAGGAGAGAGAGGACCAGAGAAACAGAGGAAGAAAGGAGCGAGAGGACCAGAGATACAGGAAGAAAGGAGAGAGAGGACCAGAGAAAGAGGAAGAAAGGAGAGAGAGGACCAGAGGAAGAAAGGAGAGAGAGGACCAGAGAAAGAAAGGAGAGAGAGGACCAGAGAAAGAGGAAGAAAGGAGAGAGAGGACCAGAGAAACAGAGGAAGAAAGGAGAGAGAGGACCAGAGAAACAGAGGAAGAAAGGAGAGAGAGGACCAGAGAAAGAAAGGAGAGAGACCAGAGAAAGAAAGGAGAGAGAGGACCAGAGAAAGAAAGGAGAGAGACCAGAGAAACAGAGGAAGAAAGGAGAGAGAGGACCAGAGAAACAGAGGAAGAAAGGAGAGAGAGGGACCAGAGAAGAAAGGAGAGAGAGGACCAGAGAAAGAAAGGAGAGAGGACCAGAGTAAGAAAGGAGAGAGAGGACCAGAGAAAGAAAGGAGAGAGAGGACCAGAGAAACAGAGGAAGAAAGGAGAGAGAGACCAGAGAAAGAGGAAGAAAGGAGAGAGAGGACCAGAGGAAGAAAGGAGAGAGGACCAGAGAAACAGAGGAAGAAAGGAGAGAGAGGACCAGCGAAACAGAGGAAGAAAGGAGAGAGAGGACCAGAGAAACAGAGGAAGAAAGGAGAGAGAGACCAGAGAAACAGAGGAAGAAAGGAGAGAGAGGACCAGAGAAAGAGGAAGAAAGGAGAGAGAGGACCAGAGAAAGAAAGGAGAGAGACCAGAGAAACAGAGGAAGAAAGGAGAGAGAGGACCAGAGAAAGAGGAAGAAAGGAGAGAGAGGACCAGAGGAAGAAAGGAGAGAGAGGACCAGAGAAACAGAGGAAGAAAGGAGAGAGAGGACCAGCGAAACAGAGGAAGAAAGGAGAGAGAGGACCAGAGAAACAGAGGAAGAAAGGAGAGAGAGGACCAGAGAAACAGAGGAAGAAAGGAGTGAGAGGACCAGAGAAACAGAGGAAGAAAGGAGAGAGAGGACCAGAGAAACAGAGGAAGAAAGGAGAGAGGACCAGAGAAAGAGGAAGAAAGGAGAGAGGACCAGAGAAAGAAAGGAGAGAGACCAGAGAAACAGAGGAAGAAAGGAGAGAGAGGACCAGAGAAACAGAGGAAGAAAGGAGAGAGAGGACCAGCGAAACAGAGGAAGAAAGGAGAGAGAGGACCAGCGAAACAGAGGAAGAAAGGAGAGAGGACCAGCGAAACAGAGGAAGAAAGGAGAGAGAGGACCAGAGAAACAGAGGAAGAAAGGAGAGAGAGGACCAGAGAAACAGAGGAAGAAAGGAGAGAGGGACCAGAGAAACAGGAAGAAAGGAGAGAGAGACCAGAGAAAGAGGAAGAAAGGAGAGAGAGGACCAGAGGAAGAAAGGAGAGAGAGGACCAGAGAAAAAGAAAGGAGAGAGAGGACCAGAGAAACAGAGGAAGAAAGGAGAGAGAGGACCAGAGAAAGAAAGGAGAGAGACCAGAGAAAGAAAGGAGAGAGAGGACCAGAGAAAGAAAGGAGAGAGACCAGAGAAACAGAGGAAGAAAGGAGAGAGAGGACCAGAGAAACAGAGGAAGAAAGGAGAGAGAGGACCAGAGAAAGAAAGGAGAGAGAGGACCAGAGAAAGAAATGAGAGAGAGGACCAGAGAAAGAAAGGAGAGAGAGGACCAGAGAAAGAAAGGAGAGAGGACCAGAGAAAGAAAGGAGAGAGAGGACCAGAGAAAGAAAGGAGAGAGAGGACCAGAGAAAGAAAGGAGAGAGAGGACCAGAGAAAGAAAGGAGAGAGAGGACCAGAGAAAGAAAGGAGAGAGAGGACCAGAGGAAGAAAGGAGAGAGAGGACCAGAGAAAGAGGAAGAAAGGAGAGAGAGGACCAGAGGAAGAAAGGAGAGAGAGGACCAGAGAAACAGAGGAAGAAAGGAGAGAGAGGACCAGCGAAACAGAGGAAGAAAGGAGAGAGAGGACCAGAGAAACAGAGGAAGAAAGGAGAGAGAGGACCAGAGAAACAGAGGAAGAAAGGAGAGAGAGGACCAGAGAAACAGAGGAAGAAAGGAGAGAGAGGACCAGAGAAACAGAGGAAGAAAGGAGAGAGAGGACCAGAGAAACAGAGGAAGAAAGGAGAGAGAGGACCAGCGAAACAGAGGAAGAAAGGAGAGAGGGACCAGAGAAACAGAGGAAGAAAGGAGAGAGAGGACCAGAGAAACAGAGGAAGAAAGGAGAGAGAGGACCAGAGAAAGAGGAAGAAAGGAGAGAGAGGACCAGAGGAAGAAAGGAGAGAGAGGACCAGAGAAAGAAAGGAGAGAGAGGACCAGAGAAAGAAAGGAGAGAGAGGACCAGAGAAAGAAAGGAGAGAGAGGACCAGAGAAAGAAAGGAGAGAGAGGACCAGAGAAAGAAAGGAGAGAGGACCAGAGAAACAGAGGAAGAAAGGAGAGAGAGGACCAGAGAAACAGAGGAAGAAAGGAGAGAGGACCAGAGAAACAGAGGAAGAAAGGAGAGAGAGGACCAGAGAAACAGAGGAAGAAAGGAGAGAGGACCAGAGAAACAGAGGAAGAAAGGAGAGAGGACCAGAGAAACAGAGGAAGAAAGGAGAGAGAGGACCAGAGAAACAGAGGAAGAAAGGAGAGAGAGGACCAGAGAAACAGAGGAAGAAAGGAGAGAGAGGACCAGAGAAACAGAGGAAGAAAGGAGAGAGAGGACCAGAGAAACAGAGGAAGAAAGGAGAGAGAGGACCAGAGGAAGAAAGGAGAGAGGACCAGAGAAACAGAGGAAGAAAGGAGAGAGGACCAGAGAAACAGAGGAAGAAAGGAGAGAGAGGACCAGAGAAACAGAGGAAGAAAGGAGAGAGAGGACCAGAGAAACAGAGGAAGAAAGGAGAGAGAGACCAGAGAAACAGAGGAAGAAAGGAGAGAGGACCAGAGGAAGAAAGGAGAGAGGACCAGAGAAACAGAGGAAGAAAGGAGAGAGGACCAGAGAAACAGAGGAAGAAAGGAGAGAGGACCAGAGGAAGAAAGGAGAGAGGACCAGAGAAACAAAGGACAGAGGAAACAGAGGAAGAAAGAAAGAAACAGAGCGAGAGAGAGAGAGAGAGAGAGAGGGGACCAGAGGAAGAAGGAGAGGACCAGATGAAAAGGTGTCAGTGGTATGAGTCACTATTTCACATTCAGTTATCAATCATCCAGATATATAGACACACAGGGAGGTTGTACCCACCTCTGTCCGTCCACTGTACACAGGGAGGTTGTACCTACCTCTGTCCATCCACTGTACACAGGGAGGTTGTACCCACCTCTGCCCATCCACTGTACACAGAGAGGTTGTACCTACCTCTGCCCGTCCACAGAGAGGTTGTACCTACCTCTGTCCGTCCACTGTACACAGGGAGGTTGTACCTACCTCTGCCCGTCCACAGAGAGGTTGTACCTACCTCTGTCCATCCACTGTACACAGAGAGGTTGTACCTACCTCTGCCCGTCCACAGAGAGGTTGTACCTACCTCTGTCCATCCACTGTACACAGGGAGGTTGTACCCACCTCTGTCCGTCCACTGTACACAGGGACACACCCCAGAGATCAGGACTGAACTTGGCCAGGTGAGGAATGTAGACTGCTACCTGTAACCAGGAAGTACAGACCATCAGAACTACCAGAACCATATCACATGTAGATAATACTCCACACTTCAAATGTTGTGTTTGAGTACATGCCATAGAACAACAGACTAGAGGTCAACCAATTAATCAGGATTGGCCGATAAATTAGGGCCGATTTCAAGTTTTCATAACAATCGGTAATCAGCATTTTGGACACAGATCGTGGCCGATTACATTGCTCTCCACGAGGAGACTGCGTGGCAGGCTGACTACCTGTTATGTGAGTGCAGCAAGGAGCCAAGGTAAGGTGCTAGCTAGCATTTAACGTATCTTATAAAAAACAAATCAATCTTAACGTAATCACGAGTTAACTATATATGGTTGATGATATTACTAGTTTATCTAGTTTGTCCTGTGTTGCATATACAGTAATCGATGCAGTGCCTGGTAATTTACCATTGAATCATAGCCTACTTCGCCAAATGTTTTTTTTTTAAAACAAGGTTATTTAACAAGCACATTCGCGTAAAAGCACTGTCGTTGCACCAATGTGTACCTAACCATAAACATCAACGCCTTTCTTAAAATCAATACACAAGTATATATTTTTAGACCTGCATATTTAGTTAATATTGCCTGCTAACATGAATTTCTTTTAACTAGGGTAATTGTGTCACTTCTCTTGCGTTCTGTGCAACAGAGTCAGGGTATATGCAGCAGTTTGGGCCGCCTGGCTCGTTGCCAACTGTGTGAAGACCAACTTCACCAAACGGGGATGATTTAATAAATGCACATTTGCAAAAAAAGCACAATCGTTGCACGAATGTACCTAACCATAAACATCAATGCCTTTCTTAAAATCAAAACACAGAAGTATATTTTTTTTAAACATGCATATTGAGTTAAAGAAATCCAGGTTAGCAAGCAATATTAACCAGGTGAAATTGTGTCACTTCTCTTGTGTTCATTGCATGCAGAGTCAGGTGCTTCGACACCTGCATTGTTTGCTGTTTGGGGTTTTAGGCTGGGTTTCTGTACAGCACTTTGAGATATCAGCTGATGTACAAAGGGCTATATAAATACATTTGATTTGATTTGATATATGCAACAGTTTGGGCCGCTTGGCTCATTGCAAACTAATTTGCCAGAATTTTACGTAATTATGACATAACATTGAAGGTTGTGCAATGTAACAGGAATATGGAGACTTAGGGATGCCACCCGTTAGATAAAATACTGAACCGTTCCGTATTTCACTGAAAGAATAAACGTTTTATTTTTCGAAATTATAGTTTCCGGATTCTACCATATTAATGACCTTAGGCTCGTATTTCTGTGTGTTAATATGTTAGAATTAAGTCTATGATTTGATAGAGCAGTCTGACTGAGCGATGGTAGGCAGCAGCAGACTCGTAAGCATTCATTCAAACAGCACTTTTTTGCGTTTGCCAGCAGCTGTTTATGACTTCAAGCCTAACAACTCCCGAGTTTAGGCTCGTGTAACCTTGCTAGTTAGCGGGGTGCGCACTAATAGCGTTTCAATCGGTGACGTTACTCGCTCTGAGACCTTGAAGTAGTTGTTCCCCTTGCTCTGCAAGGGCCGCGGCTGTTGTGGAGCGATGGGTAACGATGCTTCGAGGGTGGCTGTTGTCGATGTGTTCCTGGTTCGAGCCCAGGTAGGGGCGAGGAGATAAATAGTCCCATAATTCCTATAATAACTACAACCTAAAACTTCTTACCTGGGAATATTGAAGACTCATGTTAAAAGGAACACCAGCTTTCATATGTTCTCATGTTCTGAGCAAGGAACTGAAACGTTAGCTCTCTTACATAGCACATATTGCACTTTTACTTTCTTCTCCAACACTTTGTTTTTGCATTATTTAAACCAAATTGAACATGTTTCATTATTTGAGGCTAAATTGATTTTATTGATGTATTATATAAAGTTAAAATAAAAGTGTTCATTCAGTATTGTTCTAATTGTCATTATTACAAATAAATACAAAAATAAAATAAAAATACAAAAATCGTCCGAATAATCGGTATCGGTTTTTTTTTGGTCCTCCAATAATCGGTATTGGTATAGGCGTTGAAAAATCTGAATTATTCAACCTCTACAACAGACACATGTTAACGGAAAGCATACCAGAATAAAAGACACAGTAAGAGGACAGACGACAAAAAAGAGAGATAGTGAGAGACAGATGGAGAAGAGTGACATATATGAAAAGTGGAAACAAATCTACTTACATGTCCGTTGTGGTTTTTCTGAACGGTGTTGTAGATTTGATCTATTTTTGAAACGAAGGATTCAAACTCAGGGATGATGAACTTCTTTCTGAAGGCCTGGATCAGAAGCACTATGTTCCCACCTACACACCTGAGGGTTGGTACAACAAACAATACAATATTAGATCATCAATACAGAAACCCGGTCATTGAACAAGTTCTAGAGCATTCTAGAAAACTAGTTCTGTGAATGAGATGAACTTTTCCCAGATGTTTGCTTTGAAGTGGTGACACTCCCTGATGCGCAGTGGATGGACTGCTGCTCATGACTGTATTATGACGTCTGACCTTCTTCTCTGTTGTTATTTGCCTGCTAGACTTGGTGCTGATAAGTGGTTTGAATTGTTGTGCAAATTAGGGTTCAGCGGAGCTATGTGAGAATGTAAACTCCATTCTTTGTGACACACATGGCTAATGATACTCCTTATGTATCCCATTAACATCCTGACACGTTTTAAATATGTTTTACTGTCACATACACCGGATAGGTGCAGTGAAATGTGTTGTTTTACAGGGTCAGCCATAGTAGGTGTTGTTTTACAGGGTCAGACATAGTAGTATGATAGGTGCAGTGAAATGTGTTGTTTTACAGGGTCAGCCATAGTAGGTGTTGTTGTACAGGGTCAGTCACAGTAGTATGATAGGTGTTGTTGTACAGGGTCAGTCACAGTAGTATGATAGGTGTTGTTGTACAGGGTCAGTCATAGTAGTATGATAGGTGTTGTTGTACAGGGTCAGTCATAGTAGTATGATAGGTGTTGTTGTACAGGGTCAGTCATAGTAATATGATAGGTGTTGTTGTACAGGGTCAGTCAGTAGTATGATAGGTGCAGTGAAATGTGTTGTTTTACAGGGTCAGCCATAGTAGGTGTCGTTGTACAGGGTCAGTCAGTAGTATGATAGGTGTTGTTGTACAGGGTCAGTCATAGTAGTATGATAGGTGTTGTTGTACAGGGTCAGTCAGTAGTATGATAGGTGCAGTGAAATGTGTTGTTTTACAGGGTCAGCCATAGTAGGTGTTGTTGTACAGGGTCAGTCACAGTAGTATGATAGGTGTTGTTGTACAGGGTCAGTCACAGTAGTATGATAGGTGTTGTTGTACAGGGTCAGTCACAGTAGTATGATAGGTGCAGTGAAATGTGTTGTTTTACAGGGTCAGCCATAGTAGGTGTTGTTGTACAGGGTCAGTCACAGTAGTATGATAGGTGTTGTTTTACAGGGTCAGTCACAGTAGTATGATAGGTGTTGTTGTACAGGGTCAGTCACAGTAGTATGATAGGTGTTGTTGTACAGGGTCTGTCATAGTAGTATGATAGGTGTTGTTGTACAGGGTCAGTCACAGTAGTATTATAGGTGTTGTTGTACAGGGTCTGTCATAGTAGTATGATAGGTGTTGTTTTACAGGGTCACAGTAGTATGATAGGTGTTGTTTTACAGGGTCAGCCATAGTAGGTGTTGTTTTACAGGGTCATTCATAGTAGTATGATAGGTGCAGTGAAAGGTGTTGTTTTACAGGGTCAGCCATAGTAGGTGTTGTTTTACAGGGTCAGCCATAGTAGGTGTTGTTTTACAG
>NW_027010636.1:2500-29983 GCF_036934945.1 Oncorhynchus masou masou | reverse complement strand
CTACCGGGCCCACTTGGTCTGCTAGGGGCCCTAATTAACTTACCCTGGACCCACTTGGTCTGCTAGGGCCCTTATTAACTATCTACCGGGCCCACTTGGTCTGCTAGGGGCCCTTATTAACTACCGGGCCCACTTGGTCTGCTAGGAGCCCTTAATAACTATCTACCGGGCCCACTTGGTCTGCTAGGGGCCCTTATTAACTACCGGGCCCACTTGGTCTGCTAGGGGCCCTTAATAACTATCTACCGGGCCCACTTGGTCTGCTAGGGGCCCTTATTAACTATCTCAGACATCAGTTGTCCCTCCACTACCACCCCATTCAGCCAGTTATCCCTCCACTACCACCCCATTCAGCCAGTTATCCCTCCACTACCACCCCATTCAGCCAGTTGTCCCTCCACTACCACCCCATTCAGCCATCAGTTATCCCTCCACTACCACCCCATTCAGCCAGTTATCCCTCCACTACCACCCCATTCAGCCAGTTATCCCTCCACTACCACCCCATTCAGCCAGTTATCCCTCCACTACCACCCCATTCAGCCAGTTATCCCTCCACTACCACCCCATTCAGACATCAGTTATCCCTCCACTACCACCCCATTCAGCCAGTTGTCCCTCCACTACCACCCCATTCAGCCAGTTATCCCTCCACTACCACCCCATTCAGCCAGTTATCCCTCCACTACCACCCCATTCAGCCATCAGTTATCCCTCCACTACCACCCCATTCAGCCAGTTGTCCCTCCACTACCACCCCATTCAGCCATCAGTTATCCCTCCACTACCACCCCATTCAGCCAGTTGTCCCTCCACTACCACCCTGTTCAGCCAGTTGTCCCTCCACTACCACCCCATTCAGACATCAGTTATCCCTCCACTACCACCCCATTCAGCCAGTTATCCCTCCACTACCACCCCATTCAGCCAGTTATCCTTCCACTACCACCCCATTCAGACGCCAGTTGTCCCTCCACTACCACCCCATTCAGCCAGTTATCCCTCCACTACCACCCCATTCAGCCAGTTATCCCTCCACTACCACCCCATTCAGCCATCAGTTATCCTTCCACTACCACCCCATTCAGACGCCAGTTGTCCCTCCACTACCACCCCATTCAGCCAGTTATCCCTCCACTACCACCCCATTCAGCCAGTTATCCCTCCACTACCACCCCATTCAGCCAGTTGTCCCTCCACTACCACCCCATTCAGCCAGTTGTCCTTCCACTACCACCCCATTCAGACATCAGTTATCCCTCCACTACCACCCCATTCAGCCAGTTATCCCTCCACTACCACCCCATTCAGACATCAGTTATCCCTCCACTACCACCCCATTCAGCCAGTTATCCCTCCACTACCACCCCATTCAGACATCAGTTATCCCTCCACTACCACCCCATTCAGCCAGTTATCCCTCCACTACCACCCCATTCAGCCAGTTGTCCCTCCACTACCACCCCATTCAGCCAGTTATCCCTCCACTACCACCCCATTCAGCCAGTTGTCCCTCCACTACCACCCCATTCAGCCATCAGTTATCCCTCCACTACCACCCCATTCAGACATCAGTTATCCCTCCACTACCACCCCATTCAGACATCAGTTATCCCTCCACTACCACCCATTCAGCCAGTTATCCCTCCACTACCACCCCATTCAGCCAGTTATCCCTCCACTACCACCCCATTCAGACATCAGTTATCCCTCCACTACCACCCCATTCAGCCAGTTATCCCTCCACTACCACCCAATTCAGACATCAGTTATCCCTCCACTACCACCCCATTCAGCCAGTTGTCCCTCCACTACCACCCCATTCAGCCAGTTGTCCCTCCACTACCACCCCATTCAGACAGCAGTTATCCCTCCACTACCACCCCATTCAGCCAGTTGTCCCTCCACTACCACCCCATTCAGACATCAGTTATCCCTCCACTACCACCCCATTCAGACATCAGTTATCCCTCCACTACCACCCCATTCAGCCAGTTGTCCCTCCACTACCACCCCATTCAGCCAGTTGTCCCTCCACTACCACCCCATTCAGACATCAGTTATCCCTCCACTACCACCCCATTCAGCCAGTTATCCCTCCACTACCACCCCATTCAGCCAGTTATCCCTCCACTACCACCCCATTCAGCCAGTTATCCCTCCACTACCACCCCATTCAGCCAGTTGTCCCTCCACTACCCCCATTCAGCCAGTTATCCCTCCACTACCACCCCATTCAGACATCAGTTATCCCTCCACTACCACCCCATTCAGCCAGTTATCCCTCCACTACCACCCCATTCAGACATCAGTTATCCCTCCACTACCACCCCATTCAGCCAGTTATCCCTCCACTACCACCCCATTCAGCCAGTTATCCCTCCACTACCACCCCATTCAGCCATCAGTTATCCCTCCACTACCACCCCATTCAGCCAGTTGTCCCTCCACTACCACCCCATTCAGCCAGTTATCCCTCCACTACCACCCCATTCAGACATCAGTTATCCCTCCACTACCACCCCATTCAGACATCAGTTATCCCTCCACTACCACCCCATTCAGACATCAGTTGTCCCTCCACTACCACCCCATTCAGCCAGTTATCCCTCCACTACCACCCCATTCAGACATCAGTTGTCCCTCCACTACCACCCCATTCAGCCAGTTGTCCCTCCACTACCACCCCATTCAGCCAGTTATCCCTCCACTACCACCCCATTCAGCCAGTTATCCCTCCACTACCACCCCATTCAGCCAGTTATCCCTCCACTACCACCCCATTCAGACATCAGTTGTCCCTCCACTACCACCCCATTCAGCCAGTTATCCCTCCACTACCACCCCATTCAGCCAGTTGTCCCTCCACTACCACCCCATTCAGCCAGTTATCCCTCCACTACCACCCCATTCAGCCAGTTATCCCTCCACTACCACCCCATTCAGCCAGTTGTCCCTCCACTACCACCCCATTCAGCCAGTTGTCCCTCCACTACCACCCCATTCAGCCAGTTATCCCTCCACTACCACCCCATTCAGCCAGTTGTCCCTCCACTACCACCCCATTCAGCCAGTTGTCCCTCCACTACCACCCCATTCAGCCAGTTATCCCTCCACTACCACCCCATTCAGCCAGTTATCCCTCCACTACCACCCCGTTCAGCCAGTTGTCCCTCCACTACCACCCCATTCAGCCAGTTATCCCTCCACTACCACCCCATTCAGCCAGTTGTCCCTCCACTACCACCCCATTCAGCCAGTTGTCCCTCCACTACCACCCCATTCAGCCAGTTGTCCCTCCACTACCACCCCATTCAGCCAGTTGTCCCCACTCCACTACCACCCCATTCAGCCAGTTGTCCCTCCACTACCACCCCATTCAGCCAGTTATCCCTCCACTACCACCCCATTCAGCCAGTTGTCCCTCCACTACCACCCCATTCAGCCAGTTGTCCCTCCACTACCACCCCATTCCAGCCAGTTGTCCCTCCACTACCACCCCATTCAGCCAGTTGTCCCTCCACTACCACCCCATTCAGCCAGTTGTCCCTCCACTACCACCCCGTTCAGCCAGTTATCCCTCCACTACCACCCCATTCAGCCAGTTATCCCTCCACTACCACCCCATTCAGCCAGTTATCCCTCCACTACCACCCCATTCAGCCAGTTGTCCCTCCACTACCACCCCATTCAGCCAGTTGTCCCTCCACTACCACCCCATTCAGCCATCAGTTATCCCTCCACTACCACCCCATTCAGCCAGTTATCCCTCCACTACCACCCCATTCAGCCAGTTGTCCCTCCACTACCACCCCATTCAGCCAGTTGTCCCTCCACTACCACCCCATTCAGCCATCAGTTATCCCTCCACTACCACCCCATTCAGCCAGTTATCCCTCCACTACCACCCCATTCAGCCAGTTATCCCTCCACTACCACCCCATTCAGCCAGTTATCCCTCCACTACCACCCCATTCAGCCAGTTATCCCTCCACTACCACTCCATTCAGCCAGTTATCCCTCCACTACCACCCCATTCAGCCAGTTGTCCCTCCACTACCACCCCATTCAGACATCAGTTATCCCTCCACTACCACCCCATTCAGCCAGTTGTCCCTCCACTACCACCCCATTCAGCCAGTTATCCCTCCACTACCACCCCATTCAGCCAGTTGTCCCTCCACTACCACCCCATTCAGACATCAGTTATCCCTCCACTACCACCCCATTCAGCCAGTTGTCCCTCCACTACCACCCCATTCAGCCAGTTATCCCTCCACTACCACCCCATTCAGCCAGTTATCCCTCCACTACCACCCCATTCAGCCAGTTGTCCCTCCACTACCACCCCATTCAGCCATCAGTTATCCCTCCACTACCACCCCATTCAGCCAGTTGTCCCTCCACTACCACCCCATTCAGCCAGTTGTCCCTCCACTACCACCCCATTCAGCCATCAGTTATCCCTCCACTACCACCCCATTCAGCCAGTTGTCCCTCCACTACCACCCCATTCAGCCAGTTGTCCCTCCACTACCACCCCATTCAGCCAGTTATCCCTCCACTACCACCCCATTCAGCCAGTTATCCCTCCACTACCACCCCATTCAGCCAGTTGTCCCTCCACTACCACCCCATTCAGACAGTTATCCCTCCACTACCACCCCATTCAGCCAGTTGTCCCTCCACTACCACCCCATTCAGCCAGTTGTCCCTCCACTACCACCCCATTCAGCCAGTTGTCCCTCCACTACCACCCCATTCAGCCAGTTATCCCTCCACTACCACCCCATTCAGCCATCAGTTATCCCTCCACTACCACCCCATTCAGCCAGTTATCCCTCCACTACCACCCCATTCAGCCAGTTGTCCCTCCACTACCACCCCATTCAGCCAGTTGTCCCTCCACTACCACCCCATTCAGCCATCAGTTATCCCTCCACTACCACCCCATTCAGCCAGTTATCCCTCCACTACCACCCCATTCAGCCAGTTATCCCTCCACTACCACCCTATTCAGCCACCAGTTGTCCCTCCACTACCACCCTATTCAGCCAGTTATCCCTCCACTACCACCCCATTCAGACATCAGTTATCCCTCCACTACCACCCCATTCAGCCAGTTGTCCCTCCACTACCACCCCATTCAGCCATCAGTTGTCCCTCCACTACCACCCCATTCAGCCAGTTATCCCTCCACTACCACCCCATTCAGACATCAGTTATCCCTCCACTACCACCCCATTCAGACATCAGTTATCCCTCCACTACCACCCCATTCAGCCAGTTATCCCTCCACTACCACCCCATTCAGCCAGTTGTCCCTCCACTACCACCCCATTCAGCCATCAGTTATCCCTCCACTACCACCCCATTCAGCCAGTTATCCCTCCACTACCACCCCATTCACCCATCAGTTATCCCTCCACTACCACCCCATTCACCCATCAGTTATCCCTCCACTACCACCCCATTCAGCCAGTTGTCCCTCCACTACCACCCCATTCAGCCAGTTATCCCTCCACTACCACCCCATTCAGCCATCAGTTATCCCTCCACTACCACCCCATTCACCCATCAGTTATCCCTCCACTACCACCCCATTCAGACATCAGTTATCCCTCCACTACCACCCCATTCAGCCAGTTGTCCCTCCACTACCACCCCATTCAGCCAGTTATCCCTCCACTACCACCCCATTCAGACATCAGTTATCCCTCCACTACCACCCCATTCAGCCAGTTATCCCTCCACTACCACCCCATTCAGCCAGTTATCCCTCCACTACCACCCCATTCAGCCAGTTGTCCCTCCACTACCACCCCATTCAGACATCAGTTATCCCTCCACTACCACCCCATTCAGACATCAGTTATCCCTCCACTACCACCCCATTCAGCCAGTTATCCCTCCTCTACCACCCCATTCAGACATCAGTTATCCCTCCACTACCACCCCATTCAGCCAGTTATCCCTCCACTACCACCCCATTCAGCCAGTTATCCCTCCTCTACCACCCCATTCAGACATCAGTTATCCCTCCACTACCACCCCATTCAGCCAGTTATCCCTCCACTACCACCCCATTCAGCCAGTTATCCCTCCACTACCACCCCATTCAGCCAGTTATCCCTCCACTACCACCCCATTCAGCCAGTTATCCCTCCACTACCACCCCATTCAGACATCAGTTATCCCTCCACTACCATCCCATTCAGCCAGTTATCCCTCCACTACCACCCCATTCAGACATCAGTTATCCCTCCACTACCACCCCATTCAGCCAGTTGTCCCTCCACTACCACCCCATTCAGCCAGTTATCCCTCCACTACCACCCCATTCAGCCAGTTATCCCTCCACTACCACCCCATTCAGCCAGTTATCCCTCCACTACCACCCCATTCAGCCAGTTATCCCTCCACTACCACCCCATTCAGCCAGTTGTCCCTCCACTACCACCCCATTCAGCCAGTTATCCCTCCACTACCACCCCATTCAGCCAGTTATCCCTCCACTACCACCCCATTCAGCCAGTTGTCCCTCCACTACCACCCCATTCAGCCAGTTATCCCTCCACTACCACCCCATTCAGCCAGTTATCCCTCCTCTACCACCCCATTCAGCCAGTTGTCCCTCCACTACCACCCCATTCAGCCATCAGTTATCCCTCCACTACCACCCCATTCAGCCATCAGTTATCCCTCCACTACCACCCCATTCAGCCAGTTGTCCCTCCACTACCACCCCATTCAGCCATCAGTTATCCCTCCACTACCACCCCATTCAGCCATCAGTTATCCCTCCACTACCACCCCATTCAGCCAGTTATCCCTCCACTACCACCCCATTCAGCCAATTATCAATCCACTACCACCCCATTCAGCCAGTTGTCCCTCCACTACCACCCCATTCAGCCATCAGTTATCCCTCCACTACCACCCCATTCAGCCATCAGTTATCCCTCCACTACCACCCCATTCAGCCAGTTGTCCCTCCACTACCACCCCATTCAGCCAGTTATCCCTCCACTACCACCCCATTCAGCCAATTATCAATCCACTACCACCCTGTTCAGCCAGTTATCCCTCCACTACCACCCCATTCAGCCAGTTGTCCCTCCACTACCACCCCATTCAGCCAGTTGTCCCTCCACTACCACCCCATTCAGCCAGTTATCCCTCCACTACCACCCCATTCAGCTAGTTATCCCTCCACTACCACCCCATTCAGCCAGTTGTCCCTCCACTACCACCCCATTCAGCCAGTTATCCCTCCACTACCACCCAATTCAGCCAGTTGTCCCCCCACTACCACCCCATTCAGCCAGTTATCCCTCCACTACCACCCCATTCAGCCAGTTATCCCTCCACTACCACCCAATTCAGCCAGTTGTCCCCCCACTACCACCCCATTCAGCCAGTTATCCCTCCACTACCACCCCATTCAGCCAGTTGTCCCTCCACTACCACCCCATTCAGCCAGTTGTCCCTCCACTACCACCCCATTCAGCCAGTTGTCCCTCCACTACCACCCCATTCAGCCAGTTTTCCCTCCACTACCACCCCATTCAGCTAGTTATCCCTCCACTACCACCCCATTCAGCCAGTTGTCCCTCCACTACCACCCCATTCAGCCAGTTATCCCTCCACTACCACCCAATTCAGCCAGTTGTCCCCCCACTACCACCCCATTCAGCCAGTTATCCCTCCACTACCACCCCATTCAGCCAGTTGTCCCTCCACTACCACCCCATTCAGCCAGTTGTCCCTCCACTTCCACCCCATTCAGCCAGTTATCCCTCCACTACCACCCCATTCAGCTAGTTATCCCTCCACTACCACCCCATTCAGCCAGTTGTCCCTCCACTACCACCCCATTCAGCCAGTTATCCCTCCACTACCACCCCCTTCAGCCAGTTATCCCTCCACTACCACCCCATTCAGCCAGTTATCCCTCCACTACCACCCAATTCAGCCAGTTATCCCTCCACTACCACCCCATTCAGCCAGTTGTCCCTCCACTACCACCCCATTCAGCCAGTTATCCCTCCACTACCACCCCATTCAGCTAGTTATCCCTCCACTACCACCCCATTCAGCCAGTTGTCCCTCCACTACCACCCCATTCAGCCAGTTGTCCCTCCACTACCACCCCATTCAGCCAGTTATCCCTCCACTACCACCCCATTCAGCTAGTTATCCCTCCACTACCACCCCATTCAGCCAGTTGTCCCTCCACTACCACCCCATTCAGCCAGTTATCCCTCCACTACCACCCAATTCAGCCAGTTGTCCCCCCACTACCACCCCATTCAGCCAGTTATCCCTCCACTACCACCCCATTCAGCCAGTTGTCCCTCCACTACCACCCCATTCAGCCAGTTGTCCCTCCACTACCACCCCATTCAGCCAGTTATCCCTCCACTACCACCCCATTCAGCTAGTTATCCCTCCACTACCACCCCATTCAGCCAGTTGTCCCTCCACTACCACCCCATTCAGCCAGTTATCCCTCCACTACCACCCCCTTCAGCCAGTTATCCCTCCACTACCACCCAATTCAGCCAGTTATCCCTCCACTACCACCCCATTCAGCCAGTTGTCCCTCCACTACCACCCCATTCAGCCAGTTATCCCTCCACTACCACCCCATTCAGCTAGTTATCCCTCCACTACCACCCCATTCAGCCAGTTGTCCCTCCACTACCACCCCATTCAGCCAGTTGTCCCTCCACTACCACCCCCTTCAGCCAGTTATCCCTCCACTACCACCCCATTCAGCCAGTTATCCCTCCACTACCACCCAATTCAGCCAGTTGTCCCTCCACTACCACCCCATTCAGCCATCAGTTATCCCTCCACTACCACCCCATTCAGCCAGTTATCCCTCCACTACCACCCCATTCAGCCAGTTGTCCCTCCACTACCACCCAATTCAGCCAGTTGTCCCTCCACTACCACCCCATTCAGCCATTTATCCCTCCACTACTACCACCCCATTCAGCCAGTTATCCCTCCACTACCACCCCCTTCAGCCATCAGTTATCCCTCCACTACCACCCCATTCAGCCAGTTATCCCTCCACTACCACCCAATTCAGCCAGTTGTCCCTCCACTACCACCCCATTCAGCCATTTATCCCTCCACTACCACCCCATTCAGCCAGTTGTCCCTCCACTACCACCCAATTCAGCCAGTTGTCCCTCCACTACCACCCCATTCAGCCATTTATCCCTCCACTACCACCCCATTCAGCCAGTTATCCCTCCACTACCACCCCCTTCAGCCATCAGTTATCCCTCCACTACCACCCCATTCAGCCAGTTGTCCCTCCACTACCACCCAATTCAGCCAGTTGTCCCTCCACTACCACCCCATTCAGCCATTTATCCCTCCACTACCACCCCATTCAGCCAGTTATCCCTCCACTACCACCCCCTTCAGCCATCAGTTATCCCTCCACTACCACCCCATTCAGCCAGTTATCCCTCCACTACCACCCCATTCAGCCAGTTATCCCTCCACTACCACCCCATTCAGCCAGTTATCCCTCCACTACCACCCCATTCAGCCAGTTGTCCCTCCACTACCACCCCATTCAGCTAGTTATCCCTCCACTACCACCCCATTCAGCCAGTTGTCCCTCCACTACCACCCCATTCAGCCATCAGTTATCCCTCCACTACCACCCCATTCAGCCATCAGTTATCCCTCCACTACCACCCCATTCAGCCATCAGTTATCCCTCCACTACCTCCCCATTCAGCTAGTTATCCCTACACTACCACCCTATTCAGCCAGTTGTCCCTCCACTACCACCCCATTCAGCCAGTTGTCCCTCCACTACCACCCCATTCAGCCAGTTATCCCTCCACTACCACCCAATTCAGCCAGTTGTCCCTCCACTACCACCCCATTCAGCCATCAGTTATCCCTCCACTACCACCCCATTCAGCCAGTTATCCCTCCACTACCACCCCATTCAGCCAGTTATCCCTCCACTACCACCCCATTCAGCCAGTTATCCCTCCACTACCACCCCATTCAGCCAGTTATCCCTCCACTACCACCCCATTCAGCCAGTTATCCCTCCACTACCACCCCATTCAGCCAGTTATCCCTCCACTACCACCCCATTCAGCCATCAGTTATCCCTCCACTACCACCCCATTCAGCCATCAGTTATCCCTCCACTACCACCCCATTCAGCCAGTTATCCCTCCACTACCACTCCATTCAGCCAGTTGTCCCTCCACTACCACCCCATTCAGCCAGTTGTCCCTCCACTACCACCCCATTCAGCCAGTTGTCCCTCCACTACCACCCCATTCAGCCAGTTATCCCTCCACTACCACCCCATTCAGCCAGTTGTCCCTCCACTACCACCCCATTCAGCCAGTTGTCCCTCCACTACCACCCCATTCAGCCATCAGTTATCCCTCCACTACCACCCCATTCAGCCAGTTATCCCTCCACTACCACCCCATTCAGCCAGTTATCCCTCCACTACCACCCCATTCAGCCAATTATCAATCCACTACCACCCCATTCAGCCAGTTATCCCTCCACTACCACCCCATTCAGCCAGTTATCCCTCCACTACCACCCCATTCAGACATCAGTTATCCCTCCACTACCACCCCATTCAGCTAGTTATCCCTCCACTACCACCCCATTCAGCCAGTTATCCCTCCACTACCACCCCATTCAGACATCAGTTATCCCTCCACTACCACCCCATTCAGCCATCAGTTATCCCTCCACTACCACCCCATTCAGCCAGTTATCCCTCCACTACCACCCCGTTCAGCCAGTTATCCCTCCACTACCACCCCATTCAGCCAGTTGTCCCTCCACTACCACCCCGTTCAGCCAGTTATCCCTCCACTACCACCCCATTCAGCCAGTTGTCCCTCCACTACCACCCCATTCAGCCAGTTGTCCCTCCACTACCACCCCATTCAGCCAGTTGTCCCTCCACTACCACCCCATTCAGCCAGTTATCCCTCCACTACCACCCAATTCAGCCAGTTGTCCCTCCACTACCACCCCATTCAGCCAGTTGTCCCTCCACTACCACCCCCTTCAGCCATCAGTTATCCCTCCACTACCACCCCATTCAGCCAGTTATCCCTCCACTACCACCCCATTCAGCCATCAGTTATCCCTCCACTACCACCCCATTCAGCCAGTTATCCCTCCACTACCACCCCATTCAGCCAGTTATCCCTCCACTACCACCCCATTCAGCCAGTTATCCCTCCACTACCACCCCATTCAGCCAGTTGTCCCTCCACTACCACCCCATTCAGCCATCAGTTATCCCTCCACTACCACCCCATTCAGCCAGTTATCCCTCCACTACCACCCCATTCAGCCAGTTGTCCCTCCACTACCACCCCATTCAGCCAGTTGTCCCTCCACTACCACCCCATTCAGCCAGTTGTCCCTCCACTACCACCCCATTCAGCCAGTTATCCCTCCACTACCACCCCATTCAGCCAGTTATCCCTCCACTACCACCCCATTCAGCCAGTTGTCCCTCCACTACCACCCCATTCAGCCAGTTATCCCTCCACTACCACCCCATTCAGCCAGTTGTCCCTCCACTACCACCCCATTCAGACATCAGTTATCCCTCCACTACCACCCCATTCAGCCAGTTGTCCCTCCACTACCACCCCATTCAGCCAGTTATCCCTCCACTACCACCCCTTCAGCCAGTTGTCCCTCCACTACCACCCCATTCAGCCAGTTGTCCCCCCACTACCACCCCATTCAGCCATCAGTTATCCCTCCACTACCACCCCATTCAGCCAGTTATCCCTCCACTACCACCCCATTCAGCCAGTTATCCCTCCACTACCACCCCATTCAGCCAGTTATCCCTCCACCACCACCCCATTCAGACATCAGTTATCCCTCCACTACCACCCCATTCAGACATCAGTTATCCCTCCACTACCACCCCATTCAGCCATCAGTTATCCCTCCACTACCACCCCATTCAGCCATCAGTTATCCCTCCACTACCTCCCCATTCAGCCAGTTGTCCCTCCACTACCACCCCATTCAGCCATCAGTTATCCCTCCACTACCACCCCATTCAGCCAGTTATCCCTCCACTACCACCCCATTCAGCCAGTTGTCCCTCCACTACCACCCCATTCAGCCAGTTATCCCTCCACTACCACCCCATTCAGCCAGTTATCCCTCCACTACCACCCCATTCAGCCAGTTGTCCCTCCACTACCACCCCATTCAGCCAGTTGTCCCTCCACTACCACCCCATTCAGCCAGTTGTCCCTCCACTACCACCCCATTCAGCCAGTTGTCCCTCCACTACCACCCCATTCAGCCACCAGTTGTCCCTCCACTACCACCCCATTCAGCCAGTTATCCCTCCACTACCACCCCATTCAGCCAGTTGTCCCTCCACTACCACCCCATTCAGCCAGTTATCCCTCCACTACCACCCCATTCAGCCAGTTGTCCCTCCACTACCACCCCATTCAGCCAGTTATCCCTCCACTACCACCCCATTCAGCCAGTTATCCCTCCACTACCACCCCATTCAGCCAGTTATCCCTCCACTACCACCCCATTCAGCCAGTTATCCCTCCACTACCACCCCATTCAGCCAGTTATCCCTCCACTACCACCCCATTCAGCCAGTTATCCCTCCACTACCACCCCATTCAGCCAGTTATCCCTCCACTACCACCCCATTCAGCCAGTTATCCCTCCACTACCACCCCATTCAGCCAGTTATCCCTCCACTACCACCCCATTCAGCCAGTTATCCCTCCACTACCACCCCATTCAGCCATCAGTTATCCCTCCACTACCACCCCATTCAGCCAGTTATCCCTCCACTACCACCCCATTCAGCCAGTTATCCCTCCACTACCACCCCATTCAGCCAGTTATCCCTCCACTACCACCCCATTCAGCCATCAGTTATCCCTCCACTACCACCCCATTCAGCCAGTTATCCCTCCACTACCACCCCATTCAGCCAGTTGTCCCTCCACTACCACCCCATTCAGCCATCAGTTGTCCCTCCACTACCACCCCATTCAGCCAGTTATCCCTCCACTACCACCCCATTCAGCCAGTTATCCCTCCACTACCACCCCATTCAGCCAGTTGTCCCTCCACTACCACCCCATTCAGCCATCAGTTATCCCTCCACTACCACCCCATTCAGCCAGTTATCCCTCCACTACCACCCCATTCAGCCAGTTGTCCCTCCACTACCACCCCATTCAGCCATCAGTAATCCCTCCACTACCACCCCATTCAGCCAGTTGTCCCTCCACTACCACCCCATTCAGCCAGTTGTCCCTCCACTACCACCCCATTCAGCCAGTTATCCCTCCACTACCACCCCATTCAGCCAGTTATCCCTCCACTACCACCCCATACAGCCAGTTATCCCTCCACTACCACCCCATTCAGCCAGTTGTCCCTCCACTACCACCCCATTCAGCCAGTTGTCCCTCCACTACCACCCCATTCAGCCAGTTATCCCTCCACTACCACCCCATTCAGCCAGTTATCCCTCCACTACCACCCCATTCAGCCAGTTGTCCCTCCACTACCACCCCATTCAGCCAGTTATCCCTCCACTACCATCCCATTCAGCCAGTTATCCCTCCACTACCACCCCATTCAGCCATCAGTTGTCCCTCCACTACCACCCCATTCAGCCAGTTATCCCTCCACTACCACCCCATTCAGCCAGTTGTCCCTCCACTACCACCCCATTCAGCCAGTTATCCCTCCACTACCATCCCATTCAGCCAGTTATCCCTCCACTACCACCCCATTCAGCCATCAGTTGTCCCTCCACTACCACCCCATTCAGCCAGTTATCCCTCCACTACCACCCCATTCAGCCAGTTATCCCTCCACTACCACCCCATTCAGCCAGTTATCCCTCCACTACCACCCCATTCAGCCAGTTGTCCCTCCACTACCACCCCATTCAGCCAGTTGTCCCTCCACTACCACCCCATTCAGCCAGTTGTCCCTCCACTACCACCCCGTTCAGCCAGTTGTCCCTCCACTACCACCCCATTCAGCCAGTTATCCCTCCACTACCACCCCATTCAGACATCAGTTATCCCTCCACTACCACCCCATTCAGCCAGTTGTCCCTCCACTACCACCCCATTCAGCCATCAGTTGTCCCTCCACTACCACCCCATTCAGACATCAGTTATCCCTCCACTACCACCCCATTCAGCCAGTTGTCCCTCCACTACCACCCCATTCAGCCAGTTATCCCTCCACTACCACCCCATTCAGCCAGTTATCCCTCCACTACCACCCCATTCAGCCAGTTATCCCTCCACTACCACCCCATTCAGCCAGTTGTCCCTCCACTACCACCCCATTCAGACAGTTGTCCCTCCACTACCACCCCATTCAGCCAGTTATCCCTCCACTACCACCCCATTCAGCCAGTTATCCCTCCACTACCACCCCATTCAGCCAGTTATCCCTCCACTACCATCCCATTCAGCCAGTTGTCCCTCCACTACCACCCCATTCAGCCAGTTATCCCTCCACTACCATCCCATTCAGCCAGTTATCCCTCCACTACCACCCTATTCAGCCAGTTGTCCCTCCACTACCACCCCATTCAGACATCAGTTATCCCTCCACTACCACCCCATTCAGCCAGTTGTCCCTCCACTACCACCCCATTCAGCCATCAGTTGTCCCTCCACTACCACCCCATTCAGACATCAGTTATCCCTCCACTACCACCCCATTCAGCCAGTTGTCCCTCCACTACCACCCCATTCAGCCATCAGTTGTCCCTCCACTACCACCCCATTCAGCCAGTTATCCCTCCACTACCACCCCATTCAGCCAGTTATCCCTCCACTACCACCCCATTCAGCCAGTTGTCCCTCCACTACCACCCCATTCAGCCAGTTATCCCTCCACTACCACCCCATTCAGCCAGTTGTCCCTCCACTACCACCCCATTCAGACATCAGTTATCCCTCCACTACCACCCCATTCAGCCAGTTGTCCCTCCACTACCACCCCATTCAGCCAGTTATCCCTCCACTACCACCCCTTCAGCCAGTTGTCCCTCCACTACCACCCCATTCAGCCAGTTGTCCCTCCACTACCACCCCATTCAGACATCAGTTATCCCTCCACTACCACCCCATTCAGCCAGTTATCCCTCCACTACCACCCCATTCAGCCAGTTATCCCTCCACTACCACCCCATTCAGCCAGTTATCCCTCCACCACCACCCCATTCAGACATCAGTTATCCCTCCACTACCACCCCATTCAGACATCAGTTATCCCTCCACTACCACCCCATTCAGCCATCAGTTATCCCTCCACTACCACCCCATTCAGCCATCAGTTATCCCTCCACTACCTCCCCATTCAGCCAGTTGTCCCTCCACTACCACCCCATTCAGCCATCAGTTATCCCTCCACTACCACCCCATTCAGCCAGTTATCCCTCCACTACCACCCCATTCAGCCAGTTGTCCCTCCACTACCACCCCATTCAGCCAGTTATCCCTCCACTACCACCCCATTCAGCCAGTTATCCCTCCACTACCACCCCATTCAGCCATCAGTTATCCCTCCACTACCACCCCATTCAGCCAGTTGTCCCTCCACTACCACCCCATTCAGCCAGTTGTCCCTCCACTACCACCCCATTCAGCCAGTTGTCCCTCCACTACCACCCCATTCAGCCACCAGTTGTCCCTCCACTACCACCCCATTCAGCCAGTTATCCCTCCACTACCACCCCATTCAGCCAGTTGTCCCTCCACTACCACCCCATTCAGCCAGTTATCCCTCCACTACCACCCCATTCAGCCAGTTGTCCCTCCACTACCACCCCATTCAGCCAGTTATCCCTCCACTACCACCCCATTCAGCCAGTTATCCCTCCACTACCACCCCATTCAGCCAGTTATCCCTCCACTACCACCCCATTCAGCCAGTTATCCCTCCACTACCACCCCATTCAGCCAGTTATCCCTCCACTACCACCCCATTCAGCCAGTTATCCCTCCACTACCACCCCATTCAGCCAGTTATCCCTCCACTACCACCCCATTCAGCCAGTTATCCCTCCACTACCACCCCATTCAGCCAGTTATCCCTCCACTACCACCCCATTCAGCCAGTTATCCCTCCACTACCACCCCATTCAGCCATCAGTTATCCCTCCACTACCACCCCATTCAGCCAGTTATCCCTCCACTACCACCCCATTCAGCCAGTTATCCCTCCACTACCACCCCATTCAGCCAGTTATCCCTCCACTACCACCCCATTCAGCCATCAGTTATCCCTCCACTACCACCCCATTCAGCCAGTTATCCCTCCACTACCACCCCATTCAGCCAGTTATCCCTCCACTACCACCCCATTCAGCCAGTTGTCCCTCCACTACCACCCCATTCAGCCATCAGTTATCCCTCCACTACCACCCCATTCAGCCAGTTATCCCTCCACTACCACCCCATTCAGCCAGTTGTCCCTCCACTACCACCCCATTCAGCCATCAGTTGTCCCTCCACTACCACCCCATTCAGCCAGTTATCCCTCCACTACCACCCCATTCAGCCAGTTATCCCTCCACTACCACCCCATTCAGCCAGTTGTCCCTCCACTACCACCCCATTCAGCCATCAGTTATCCCTCCACTACCACCCCATTCAGCCAGTTATCCCTCCACTACCACCCCATTCAGCCAGTTGTCCCTCCACTACCACCCCATTCAGCCATCAGTTATCCCTCCACTACCACCCCATTCAGCCAGTTGTCCCTCCACTACCACCCCATTCAGCCAGTTATCCCTCCACTACCACCCCATTCAGCCAGTTATCCCTCCACTACCACCCCATTCAGCCAGTTGTCCCTCCACTACCACCCCATTCAGCCAGTTATCCCTCCACTACCACCCCATTCAGCCAGTTATCCCTCCACTACCACCCCATTCAGCCAGTTGTCCCTCCACTACCACCCCATTCAGCCAGTTGTCCCTCCACTACCACCCCATTCAGCCAGTTATCCCTCCACTACCACCCCATTCAGACATCAGTTATCCCTCCACTACCACCCCATTCAGCCAGTTGTCCCTCCACTACCACCCCATTCAGCCAGTTGTCCCTCCACTACCACCCCATTCAGCCAGTTATCCCTCCACTACCACCCCATTCAGCCAGTTATCCCTCCACTACCACCCCATTCAGCCAGTTGTCCCTCCACTACCACCCCATTCAGCCAGTTATCCCTCCACTACCACCCCATTCAGACATCAGTTATCCCTCCACTACCACCCCATTCAGCCAGTTGTCCCTCCACTACCACCCCATTCAGCCAGTTATCCCTCCACTACCACCCCATTCAGCCAGTTATCCCTCCACTACCACCCCATTCAGCCAGTTATCCCTCCACTACCACCCCATTCAGACAGTTGTCCCTCCACTACCACCCCATTCAGCCAGTTGTCCCTCCACTACCACCCCATTCAGCCAGTTATCCCTCCACTACCACCCCATTCAGCCAGTTATCCCTCCACTACCACCCCATTCAGACATCAGTTATCCCTCCACTACCACCCCATTCAGCCAGTTATCCCTCCACTACCACCCCATTCAGCCATCAGTTATCCCTCCACTACCACCCCATTCAGCCATCAGTTATCCCTCCACTACCACCCTGTTCAGCCAGTTATCCCTCCACTACCACCCCATTCAGCCAGTTATCCCTCCACTACCACCCCATTCAGCCAGTTATCCCTCCACTACCACCCCATTCAGACATCAGTTGTCCCTCCACTACCACCCCATTCAGCCAGTTATCCCTCCACTACCACCCTGTTCAGCCAGTTATCCCTCCACTACCACCCCATTCAGCCAGTTATCCCTCCACTACCACCCCATTCAGCCAGTTATCCCTCCACTACCACCCCATTCAGCCATCAGTTATCCCTCCACTACCACCCCATTCAGCCATCAGTTATCCCTCCACTACCACCCCATTCAGCCAGTTATCCCTCCACTACCACCCCATTCAGCCATCAGTTATCCCTCCACTACCACCCCATTCAGCCATCAGTTATCCCTCCACTACCACTCCGTTCAGAAATCAGCCACACCATGAGAGCTGTGAAACACATCAGAAGTTCACAAGTGATGAGCATTACGAATTAAACTTTTACTGCCCCTCATATTCATTAGTGTTCATTATTGTATCAATCGTTTACTTTTTGAAGTGGTCATTTTGTACCAAGGGATGATCTCATAATATATTTCTGCATCCTTTAATACATTGGAATTGTAGAAATTTCCTCTCCAGGAGTTTCTGCCAAGTTAAATATGGATTTATGCAACCAAGCTCATGCGAGACCAATTGAGAATGAATTGTGGTTCAGAATGTATTGCCTAGTCCTTTATTTAACTAGGCAAGTGAGTTTAAGAACAAATTCTTATTTACAATGACGGCCTAGGAACAGTGGGTTAACTGGTCTAGGGACAGTGGGTAAACTTCCTTGTTCAGGGGCAGAACGACAGATATTTGACCTTGTCAGCTCGGGGTTTCAATCTTGCAACCTTTTGGTTACTAGTCCAACACTCTAACCACTAACCAAAGATGTATTGGTCAGTATTTCAATAAATAGTTAACCTAACCTAAGAGTAAGTTATTTAACTAAGTAGTTAACACTGACCTAAGAGGTATTTAATTACAGTGGGGCAATAAAGTATTTAGTCAGCCACCAATTGTGCAAGTTCTCCCACTTAAAAAGATGAGAGAGCCCTGTAATTATCATCATAGGTACACTTCAACTATGACAGGCAAAATGAGAAAAAAAAAACAGAAAATCACATTGTAGGATCTTTTATGAATTTATTTGCAAATTATCAAATCAAATCAAATCAAAATTATTTATATAGCCCTTAGTACATCAGCTGATATCTCAAAGTGCTGTACAGAAACCCAGCCTAAAACCCCAAACAGCAAGCAATGCAGGTGTAGAAGCAAGGTGGCTAGGAAAAACTCCCTAGAAAGGCCAAAACCTTGGAAGAAACATAGAGAGGAACCAGGCTATGTGGGGTGGCCAGTCCTCTTCTGGCTGTGCCGGGTGGAGACTATAACAGAACATGACCAAGATGTTCAAATGTTCATAAATGACCAGCATGGTCGAATAATAATGAGGCAGAACAGTTGAAACTGGAGCAGCAGCACGGCCAGGTGGACTGGGGACAGCAAGGAGTCATCATGTCAGGTAGTCCTGGGGCATGGTCCTAGGGCTCAGGTCCTCCGAGAGAGAGTAAGAAAGAAAGAGAGAAGGAGAGAATTAGAGAATGCACACTTAGATTCACACAGGACACCGAATAGGACAGGAGAAGTACTCCAGATATAACAAACTGACCCTAGCCCCCCGACACATAAACTACTGCAGCATAAATACTGGAGGCTGAGACAGGAGGGGTCAGGAGACACTGTGGCCCCATCCGAGGACACCCCCAGACAGGGCCAAACAGGAAGGATATAACCCCACCCACTTTACCAAAGCACAGCCCCCACACCACTAGAGGGATATCTTCAACCACCAACTTACCATCCTGAGACAAGGCTGAGTATAGCCCACAGACATCTCCGCCACGGCACAACCCAAGGTGGGGCGCCAACCCAAACAGGATGACCACATCAGTGAATCAACCCACTCAGGTGACGCACCCCTTCCAGGGACGGCATGAGAGAGCCCCAGTAAGCCAGTGACTCAGCCCCTGTAATAGGGTTAGAGGTAGAGAATCTCAGTGGAAAGAGGGAACCGGCCAGGCAGAGACAGTAAGGCGGTTCGTTGCTCCAGAGCCTTTCCGTTCACCTTCCCACTCCTGGGCCAGACTACACTCAATCATATGACCCACTGAAGAGATGAGTCTTCAGTAAAGACTTAAAGGTTGAGACTGAGTTTGCGTCTCTGACATGGGTAGGCAGACCGTTCCATAAAAATGGAGCTCTATAGGAGAAAAATAATTAATTATGGTGGAAAATAAGTATTTGGTCAATAACAAAAGTTTATCTCAATACTTTGTTATATACCCTTTGTTGGCAATGACAAGGGTCACTTGTTTTCTGTAAGTCTTCACAAGGTTTTTCACACACTGTTGCTGGTATTTTGGCCCATTCCTCCATGCAGATCTCCTCTAGAGCAGGGATGTTTTAGGGCTGTTGCTGGGCAACACAGACTTTCAACTCCCTCCAAAGATTTTCTATGTGGTTGAGATCTGGAGACTGGCTAGGCCACTCCAGGACCTTGAAATGCTTCTTGAAGCCACTCCTTCATTGCCCCGGCGGTGTGTTTGGGATAATTGTCATGCTGAAAGACCCAGCCACGTTTCATCTTCAATGCCCTTGCTGATGGAATGAGGTTTTCACTCAAAATCTCGAAATATAATCTCATTCATTCTTTCCTTTACACGGATCAGACGTCCTGGTCCCTTTGCAGAAAAACAGCCCCAAAGCATGATGTTTCCACCCCCTTGCTTCACAGTAGGTATGGTGTTCTTTGGATGCAACTCAGCATTATTTGTCCTCCAAACACAACGAGTTGAGTTTTTACCAAAAAAAGTTATATATTTTGGTTTCATCTGACCATATGATGTTCTCCCAATCTTCTTCTGGATCATCCAAATGCTCTCTAGTAAACTTCAGACGGGCCTGGACATGTACTGGACATGTACTGGCTTAAGCAGGGGGACACGTCTGGCACTGCATGATTTGAGTCCCTGGCGGCGTAGTGTGTTACTGATGTTAGGCTTTGGTACTTTGGTCCCAGCTCTCTGCAGGTCATTCACTAGGTCCCCCCATGTGGTTCTGGGATTTTTGCTCACGGTTCTTGTGATCATTTTGACCCCACGGGATGAGATCTTGCGTGGAGCCCCAGATCGAGGAGATTGTCAGTGGTCTTGTATGTCTTCCATTTCCTAATTGCTCCCACAGTTGATTTCTTCAAACCAAGATGCTTACCTATTGCAGATTCAGTCTTCCCAGCCTGGTGCAGGTCTACAATTTTGTTTCTGGTGTCCTTTGACAGCTCTTTGGTCTTGGCCATAGTGGAGTTTGTAGTGTGACTGTTTGAGGTTGTGGACAGGTGTCTTCTATACTGATAACACGTTCAAACAGGTGCCATTAATACAGGTAACGAGTGGAGGACAGAGGAGCCTCTTAAAGAAGAAGTTACAGGTCTGTGAGAGCCAGAAATCCTGCTTGTTTGTAGGTGACCAAGTACTTATTTTCCACCATAATTTGCAAATAAATTCATTAAAAATCCTACAATGTGATTTTCTGGTTTTGTTTTCTCATTTTGTCTGTCATAGTTGAAGTGTATCTATGATGAAAATTACAGGCCTCTCCCATCTTTTTAAGTGGGAGAACTTGCATAATTGGTGGCTGACAAAATACTTTTTGTCCCACTGTATGTTGTAGATTGTACAGTGAGACTGCACCCTAATATTATATTTTTGGAGTGTTGGAAGTTGTTCTTTAAGTCGTTATCTAAAAAGTTCCGTTATTTTCTGTCTCTATTCTTCTCAGTACTTTTTACGTTACGTGCTCCTACAAATACGGAGGTTTACGTCCCAAATTACATCCTATTGCCTATAAATAGGGCCCTGGCCAAAAGTAATGAACTTTATAGGGAACAGGGTGTCATTTGGGTTGCAACCCCGTGTTTCTTCTGTACTCTGTCCTTGGATTGTGAAAATATTGAGATTGATAATCCTCGATTGTATTCATCTGTTTGCATTATTTAACTATTATTTAACACTTATTTAATTTAGCCATTTTCTCCCCACATGCACTCTCTCTCTCTCTCTTCTCTCTCTCTCTCTCTCTCTCTCTCTCTCTCTCTCTCTCTCTCTCTTCTCTCTCTCTCCTCTCTCCCTCTCTCTCTCCTTGTTTCCCCTCTGTCTCTCTCTCTCTCTCTCTCTCTCTCTCCTCTCTCTCTCTCTCTCTCTCCTTGTTTCCCTCTGTCCCTCTCTCTCTCTCTCTGTCTCTCTCTCTCCGTCTCTCTCTCTGTCTCTCTCTCTCTCTCTATCTCTCATTTTCCTTTTGTGGTTCTGTAGCTTGTCTGGTTCTGAATCTCGAGGGCTTCTCTGCCTTTCTCCTGATAATGAAGGCTTCCATCTTACAATTTTGTGGTTGAATGGTTGGTTCTTAAAATGTCCCTGAACTCCAGTGCCTTGAAAAAGTATTCATCTCCCTTGGCATTTTTCCCATTTTGTTGCATTACAACCTGTAATTTAAATTCATTTGTATTTGTATTCCATGTAATGGACATACACAAAAAAGTCCAAATTGGAGAAATGAAATGAAAATAATTAATAAATAAATAAATAAACAAAAAACAGAAAAGTGATGTGTATTCATTCATCACCCCGTTTGCTAAATAAGATCTGGTGCAACCAACTACTGTCACGTTTGTCGGGACCAAGGAGCAGCGTGGTATGCATACCTTCTTTATTAGAAGGTGAACACTGAACAAATGACCAAAAATAACAAAATGACACGTGATGCTATACAAATGAGTGCTGACAGGCAACTACACACAGACAAGAACCCACGAACACAAAAGGGAAAATGGCTACCTAAATATTATCCACAATCAGAGACAACAATAAACAGCTGCCTCTGATTGGGAACCATATCAGGCCACCATAGACGTATAAATTACCTAGACCTACAAAACCCCTAGACATACAAAAAACCCTAGATAATACAAAAACTAGCATACCCATCCTCGACACACCTTGACCTAACCAAAATATAAAGAAAACAGAGATATCTAAGGTCAGAGCGTGACAATTACCTTCAGAAATCACATAATTATTTAAATAAAGTCCACCTGTGTGCAATCTAATTGTTACATGATCTGTCACATGATCTCAGTGTATATACACCAGTTCTGAAAGGCCCTAGAGTCTGCAACACCATCAAGCAAGCAGCACCATGAAGTCCAAGGAGCTCTCCAAACAGGTCAGGGACAAAGTTGTGGAGAAGTACAGATCATATCCAAAACTTTGAACATCCCACAGAGCATTAAATCTGTTAATTAAAAAGATTGAAAGAATATGGCACAAATCTGCCAAGAGATTCACACACCAGGCAAGGAGGGCATTAATCAGAGAGGCAACAGAGAGACCAAAGATAACCCTGAAGGAGCTGCAAAAGCTCCACAGTGGCGATTGAAGTATCTGTCCATAGGACCACTTTAAGCCTCCACAGAGCTGGGCTTTACGGAAGAGCCAGAAAAAAACATTGCTTACAGAAAAGAAATAAGCACGTTTGGTGTTCGCCAAAAGGCATGTGGGAGACTCAAACATATGGAGGAATGATGATCAGATGAGCCTAAAAATGTGGGAGACTCAAAACATGGAAGGAGGTACTCTGGTCAGATGAGACAAAAAAATTGCTTTTTGGCCATCAAGGAAAATGCTATGTCTGGCGAAACCCAACACCTCTCATCACCCCGAGAAAACCATCCCACAGTGAAGCACGGTCCTGTCGATGAAAAACATCCCCACAACATGATGCTGCCACCACCGTGCTTCACTCTGGGGATGTTTTTTTCATCGAGAGGGACTGGGAAACTGGTCAGAATTGAAGGAGTGATGGAAATTGTTGAGCGAAACCTGTTTCAGTCTTCCATAGATTTAAGACTGGGACGGAATTTCATCCTCCAAGAGGACAATGACCCTAAGCATACTGCTAAAGCAACACTTCAGTGGTTTCAGGGGAACATTTAAATGTATTGGAATGGCCTAGTCAAAGCCCAGACCTCAATCCAATTGAGAATCTGTGGTATGACTTAAAGTTTGCTGTACACCAGCGGAACCTATCCAACTTGAAGGAGCTGGAGCAGTTTAGTCTTGAAGAATGGGCAACAATCCCAGTGGCTAGATGTGTCAAACTTATGGAGACATACCCCAAGAGACTTGCAGCTGTAATTGCTGCAAAGATGGTTCTACAAAATATTGACTTTGAGGAGCTTATGCACTCTCATGTTTGTTATTTTTGTCTAATTTCTTGTTTGTTTCACACGTAAATATATTCTACATCTTCAAAGTAGTAGGCATGCTGGTTGGGGCTAGGAGGGGAGCTGGTTGGGGCTAGGAGGGGAGCTGGTTGGGGCTAGGAGGGGAGCTGGTTGGGGCTAGGAGGAGTTGGTTTGGGCTGGAGGGGGCTGGTTGGGGCTATGAGGGGAGCTGGTTGGGGCTAGGAGGGGAGCTGGTCTGGTTAGGAGGAGCTGGTCTGGGCTTGGAGGGACTGGTCGGGCTAAGAGGAGCGGGTCTGGGCTAGGAAGGGCTGGTTGGGGCTAGGAGGGAGCTGGATGTTTAGGAGGGGCTGGTTGGGGTTAGGAGGGCTGTTTGGGCTAAGAGGAGCTGGTCTGGTTAGGGAGGAGCTGGTCTGGGCTAGGAGGGACTGGTCGGGCTAAGAGGAGCTGGTCTGGGCTAGGAGGGGCTGGTTGGGGTTAGGAGGAGCTGGTTGGGGCTAGGAGGGACTGGTCTGGGCTAGGAGGGGCTGGTTGGGGCTAGGAGGGGAGCTGGTTGGGGCTAGGAGGGGAGCTGGTTGGGGCTAGGAGGGAGCTGGTTTGGGCTAGGAGGGGCTGGTTGGGGCTAGGAGGGAGCTGGTTGGGGCTAGGAGGGGAGCTGGTTGGGGTTAGGAGGGGAGCTGGTTGGGGTTAGGAGGGACTGGTTGGGGCTAGGAGGGCTGGTCTGGGCTAGGAGGGGCTGGTTGGGGCTAGAGGGGAGCTGGATGTGTTTTAGGAGGGGCTGGTTGAGGCTAGGAGGGGCTGGTTGGGGTTAGGAGGGAGCTGGTTTTGGGCTAGGAGGGGCTGGTTGGGGCTAGGAGGGGAGCTGGTTGGGGTTAGGAGGGGAGCTGGTTGGGGCTAGGAGGGGCTGGTTGGGGCTAGGAGGGGAGCTGGTTGGGGCTAGGAGGGCTGGTTGGGGTTAGGAGGGGAGCTGGTTGGGGTTAGGGAGGGGCTGGTTGGGGTTAGAGGGGCTGGGTGGGGTTAGAGGGGCTGGGATGTGCTTAGGAGGGGCTGGTTGGGGTTAGGAGGGGGCTGGTTGGGGTTAGGAGCGACTGGTTGGGCTAAGAGGAGCTGGTCTGGTTAGGAGAAGCTGGTCTGGGCTAGGAGGGACTGGGGTCGGGCTAAGAGGAGCTGGTCTGGGCTAGGAGGGGCTGGTTGGGTTTAGGAGGAGCTTGTTGGGGCTAGGAGGGACTGGTCGGGCTAAGAGGAGCTGGTCTGGTTAGGAAGAGCTGGTCTGGGCTAGGAGGGCCTGGTCGGGCTAAGAGAAGCTGGTCTGGGCTAAGAGGGGCTGGTTGGGGTTAGGAGGGGAGCTGGTTTGGGTAGGAGGGGTTGGTTGGGGTTAGGAGGGCTGGTTGGGGCTAGGAGGGGCTGGTTGGGGCTAGGAGGGGAGCTGGTTGTGGTTAGGAGGGGAGCTAGTTGGGGTTAGGAGGGACTGGTTGGGGTTAGGAGGGGCTGGTTGAGGTTAGGAGTGGCTGGTTGTGTTTAGGAGGCCCTGGTCTGGTTAGGAGGGAGCTGGTTGGGGTTAGGAGGGACTGGTTGAGGTTAGAGGGGAGCTGGTTGAGGTTAGAGGGGCTGGTTGAGGTTAGGAGGGGCTGGTCTGGGCTAGGGGGTGAGCTGTTTGGGGTTAGGAGGGAGTTGGTTGTGTTAGGGAGGGGACTGGTTGGGGCTAGGAGGGGCTGGTCTGGGCTAGGAGGGGAGCTGGTTGGGGCTAGGAGGGGAGCTGGTTGGGGCTAGGGAGAGGCTGGTTGGGGGCTAGGAGGAGCTGGTTGGGGCCAGGAGGGGAGCTGGTTGGGGCTCGGAGGAGCTGGTTGGGGCCTGGGGGAGCTGGTTGGGGCTAGGAGAGGAGCTGGTTGGGGCTAGGGAGAGGAGCTGGTTTGGGGCTAGGAGGGGGCTGGTTGGGGCTAAGAGGGGGAGCTGGTTGGGGCTAGGAGAGGAGCTGGTTGGGGCTAGGAGAGGAGAGCTGGTCTGGAGCTAGGAGGGCTGGTTGGGGCTAGGAGAGGAGCTGGTTGGGGCTAGAGGAGGAGCTGGTTGGGGCTAGGAGAGGAGCTGGTTGGGGCTAGGAGGGCTGGTTGGGGCTAAGAGGGAGCTGGTTGGGGCTAGGAGGGAGCTGGTTGTGGCTAGGAGGGGCTTCTGGTTGGGGCTAGGAGGAGCTGGTTGGGGCTGGAGGGGCTGGTTGGGGCTAGGAGGGAGCTGGTTGGGGCTAGGAGGGGCTGGTTGGGGCTAGGAGGGAGCTGGTTGGGGCTAGAGGGGCTGGTTGGGGCTAGGAGGAGCTGGTTGGGGCTAGGAGGGGCTGGTTGGGGCTAGGAGGGAGCTGGTTGGGGCTGGTTGGGGGAAAGGAGGGCTGGGACACTGAAATGGTCTTGGTAGGCAAAGCTGTCCTTTTGAAGTCTGGAATGTTTTGCCAGACGAAGAGCAGAGACTGGAGTGGAAGGATCGTTTTCACTGAACCAAGGGGATTTTTGACAGTTTTCTCTCGCGAGAACGAAACCAAGGAGAGGGGAAAACATATTTGCATCGACTTGGGCTCATCAAAACCTGACAGAAAAGCATCAATGAAACAGATTTTGAGGAATGGGTGGGTGCATGCATGTGAAATTTGTTTTTAATCTGAAAAGGGTGCTGTGAACTATAAAGGAAGTTTAAACTGTAATTTTACATGTTGTCTCATACCACGTCACCACCATGTCTACTCTCTACACACCACGTCCTCACCATGTCTACTGTCTACACACCACGTCCTCACCATGTCTACTCTCTACACACCACGTCCTCACCATGTCCACTTCTACACCACGTCCTCACCATGTCCACTCTCTACACACCACTTCCTCACCATGTCTTCTCTCTACCACCACGTCCTCACCATGTCTACTCTCTACACACCACGTCCTCACTATGTCCACTCTCTACACACCAAGTCCTCACCATGTCCACTCTTTACACACCACGTCCTCACCATATCTTCTCTCTACACACCACGCCCTCACCATGTCTACTCTCTACACACCACGTCCTCACCATGTCTACTCTCTACACACCACGTCCTCACTATGTCCACTCTCTACACACCAAGTCCTCACCATGTCTACTCTCTACACACGACGTCCTCACCATGTCTACTCTCTACACACCACGTCCTCACCATGTCTACTCTCTACACACCACGTCCTCACCATGTCTTCTCTCTACACACCACGTCCTCACCATGTCTACTCTCTACACACCCACGTCCCTCACCATGTCTACTCTCTACACACCACGTCCTCACCATGTGACAGAGGACAAAGGGCAAAGGACAGAGGACAGAGGACAGAGGACAAAGGGCAGAGGACAGAGGACAGAGGGCAGAGGACAAAGGACAGAGGACAGAGGACGGAGGGCGG
>NW_027010635.1:0-29995 GCF_036934945.1 Oncorhynchus masou masou | reverse complement strand
TATAATACAGAGACACAGAACTATAACACAGACACACACAGAACTATAACACAGACACACACAGAACTATAACACAGACACACACAGAACTATAACACAGACACACACAGAACTATAACAGACACACACAGAGCTATAACACAGAGACACAGAACTATAACACAGAACTATAACAGACACACACAGAGCTATAACACAGAGCTGAGACACAGAGCTACAACACAGAGCTACAACACAGATCTATAATACAGAGAGACACAGAACTATAACACAGACACACACAGAACTATAACACAGACACACACAGAACTATAACACAGAGACACACAGAACTATAACAGACACACATAGAGCTATAACACAGAGCTATAACACAGATCTATAACACAGAGCTATAACACAGAGCTATAACACACAACTATAACACAGACACACACAGAACTATAACACAGACACACACAGAACTATAACACAGACACACACAGAACTATAACACAGAGACACAGAACTGTAACACAGAGCTATAACAGAGACACACAGAACTATAACAGACACACACAGAGCTATAACACAGAGCTATAACAGACACACACAGCTATAACACAGAGCTATAACACAGAGCTATAACACAGAGAGACCCAGAACTATAACACAGACACACACAGAACTATAACACAGAAACACACAGAACTATAACACAGAAACACACAGACTATAACACCGAGCTATAACACAGAGAGACACATAACTATAACACAGAACTATAACAGACACACACAGAGCTACAACACAGAGCTACAACACAGAGCTACAACACAGCAAAAGACAGAGCTATAACACAGAGCTATAACACAGAGACACACAGAACTATAACAGACACACATAGAGCTATAACACAGAGCTATAACACAGAGCTATAACACAGAGCTATAACACACAACTATAACACAGACACACAACTATAACACAGACACACACAGAACTATAACACAGACACACACAGAACTATAACACAGACACACACAGAACTATAACACAGAGACACAGAACTGTAACACAGAGCTATAACAGAGACACACAGAACTATAACAGACACACACAGAGCTATAACACAGAGCTATAACAGACACACACAGCTATAACACAGAGCTATAACACAGAGCTATAACACAGAGAGACCCAGAACTATAACACAGAAACACACAGAACTATAACACAGAAACACACAGACTATAACACCGAGCTATAACACAGAGAGACACATAACTATAACACAGAACTATAACAGACACACACAGAGCTACAACACAGAGCTACAACACAGAGCTACAACACAGAGCTACAACACAGCAAGAGACAGAGCTATAACACAGAGCTATAACACAGAGCTATAACACAGAGCTATAACACAGACAACTTTTCAGGGGGTATAATTACTTCCTCACAGCTCTATGAATAGTACAGTTAGTAGTACAGTCGAGTCTAGTGTAACAGAACTCACACAAAGCACACATCAGACAAACATACACACACAGCACGTACCCCCAGGGCCATCAGGTGAGCCAATCCAAACTTCGGTACGTTTCGCGCCCACAGGGGTTTGAAGTGGTCCGTCAGACAAATCTTTCCCCCCCTGCAACAAGACAGGAACCATGTCACCCTGCACCACTCTTCATCACAGTGGGCCGTCTGTGTGTGTTTCTTACCTGTACATTTTGGCCGTTTTCCCGTCCAGCTCTGGGATGGCGACCTCAGGGGCGGTGGACGGGTACGTTACAGGAATCTGACCAGTCAGGAGAGACAGGAGTGTGTCAGGGCTATAGGATGGTGTGTGTCAGGGCTATAGGATGGTGTGTGTCAGGGCTATAGGATGGTGTGTGTCAGGGCTATAGGATGGTGTGTGTCAGGGCTATAGGATGGTGTGTGTCAGGGCTATAGGATGGTGTGTGTCAGGGCTATAGGATGGTGTGTGTTCAGGGCTATAGGCTGGTGTGTGTCAAGCAGCATGCCAGGGTGTGCCAGGGCTATAGGATGGTGTGGGGCCAGGGCTATAGGATGGTGTGTGGTCAGGCTGGCAGGATGGTGTGTGTTCAGGCTGGTGTGTCAGCTATAGGCTGGTGTGTGTCATTGAGCTATAGGATGGTGTGTGTTCAGGCTGGTGTGTGTCAGGGCTATAGGATGGTGTGTGTCAGGGCTATAGATGAAATGCAGGGCCATAGGATGGTGTGTCAGCTGTAGGATGGAGGTCAGGGCTATAGGATGGTGTCAGGGCTATAGGCTGGTGTGTGTCAGGGCTATAGGATGGTGTGTGTCAGGGCTATAGGATGGTGTGTGTCAGGGCTATAGGATGGTGTGTGTCAGGGCTATAGGATGGTGTGTGTCAGGGCTATAGGATGGTGTGTGTCAGGGCTATAGGATGGTGTGTGTCAGGGCTATGGAGGATGGTGTGTGTCAGAGCTATAGGATGGTGTGTGTTCAGAGCTATAGGATGTGTGTGTTCAGGCTGGTGTGTGTCAGAGCTATAAGGATGGTGTGTGTCAGGGCTATAGGCTGGTGTGTGTTAGGGCTTATAGGATGGTGTGTCAGGGCTATAGGATGGTGTGTGTCAGGGCTATAGGATGGTGTGTCAGGGCTATAGGATGGTGTGTGTCAGGGCTATAGGATGGTGTGTGTCAGGTAGGATGGTGTGTGTCAGGGCTATAGGATGGTGTGTGTTCAGGGCTGGTGTGTGTCAGGGCTATAGGCTGGTGTGTGTCAGAGCTATAGGATGGTGTGTGTCAGAGCTATAGGTGTGTGTCAGAGCTATAAGGATGGTGTGTCAGGGGCTATAGGATGGTGTGGTGTTAGGGCTATAGGATGTGTCAGGGCTATAGGATGGTGTCAGGGCTATAGGATGGTGTGTGGCTATAGGATGGTGTGTGTCAGGGCTATAGGATGGTGTGTGTTAGGCTAGGCTGTGTGTGTCAGGGCTATAGGATGGTGTGTGTCAGGGCTATAGGATGGTGTGTGTCAGGGCTATAGGATGGTGTGTGGGGCTATAGGATGGTGTGTGTTAGGATGGTGTGTGTCAGAGCTATGGTGGTGTGTGTCAGGGCTATGGATGTGTGTGTCAGGCTATAGGATGGTGTGTGTCAGGGCTATAGGCTGGTGTGTGTCAGGGCTATAAGGATGGTGTGTGTCAGGGCTATAGGTGTGTGTCAGGGCTATAGGCTGGTGTGTGTGTCAGAGCTATAGGCTGGTGTGTGCTATAGGATGGTGTGTGTCAGGGCTATAGGATGGTGTGTGTCAGGGCTATAGGATGGTGTGTGTTCAGGGCTGGTGTGTGTCAGGGCTATAGGATGGTGTGTGTCAGGGGGCTATAGGCTGGTGTGTGTCAGAGCTATAGGATGGTGTGTGTCAGGGCTATAGGATGGTGTGTGTCAGGGCTATAGGCTGGTGTGTCAGGGCTATAGGCTGGTGTGTGTCAGGCTATAGATGGTGTGTGTTCAGGGCTATAGGCTGGTGTGTGTCAGGGCTATAGGCTGGTGTGTGTCAGGGCTATAGGATGGTGTGTCAGGGCTATAGGATGGTGTGTGTCAGGGCTATAGGATGGTGTCCAGAGCTAGGATGGTGTGTGTCAGGGCTATAGGATGGTGTGTGTCAGAGCTATAGGATGGGTGTGTTCAGGCTGGTGTGTGTCAGGGCTATAGGATGGAGTGTGTCAGGCTATAGGATGGTGTGTGTCAGGGCTATAGGATGGTGTGTTCAGGGCTATAGGATGGTGTGTGTTCAGCTGGTGTGTGTCAGGCTATAGGATGGAGTGTGTCAGGGCTATGGATGGTGTGTGTCAGGGCTATAGGATGGTGTGTCCAGAGCTATAGGAATGGTGTGTGTTCAGGCTGGTGTGTGTCATTGGGGCTATAGGATGGTGTGTGTTTGCAGGGCTATAGGATGGTGTGTGTCAGAGCTATAGGATGGTGTGTGTTCAGGCTGTGTGTGTGTCAGGCTACAGATGGTGTGTGTCAGGGCTATAGGATGGAGTGTGTCCAGAGCTATAGGATGGTGTGTGTCAGGGCTATAGGATGGTATTATTGTTCAGGCTATAGGATGGTGTGTGTTCAGGCTGGTGTGTGTGGGGCTATAGGATGGTGTGTGTTCAGGGCTATAGGATGGTGTGTGTCAGGGCTATAGGATGGTGTGTTCAGGCTGGTGTGTGTCAGGGCCATAGGATGTGAGTGTGTCAGGGCTATAGGATGGTGTGTCAGGGCTATAGGATGGTGTGTGTCAGGGCTATAGGATGGTGTGTGTCAGGGCTATAGGATGGTGTGTCAGGGCTATAGGATGGTGTGTGCATTCCAGGGCCAGGAGCAGTGTCGGCTATAGGATGGTGTGTCAGGTGCTATAGGATGGTGTGTGTTCAGGCTGGTGTGTGTCAGGGCTATAGGATGGAGTGTGTCAGGGCTATAGGATGGTGTGTGTCAGGGCTATAGGATGGTGTGTGTCAGGGCTATAGGATGTGTGTGTTCAAAGGTTGGTGTGTGTCCAAGGCTATAGGCTGGTGTGTGTCAGGGCTATAGGATGGTGTGTGTCAGGGCTATAGGATGGTGTGTGTCAGAGCTATAGGCTGGTGTGTGTCAGAGCTATAGGCTGGTGTGTGTCCAGAGCTATAAGGATGGTGTGTGTCAGGGCTATGGATGGTGTGTGTCAGGGCTATAGGATGGTGTGTGTCAGCTGACAGGATGTGTGTGTGTCAGGGCTATAGGATGGTGTGTGTCAGGGCTATAGGATGGTGTGTATCAGGGCTATAGGATGGTGTGTGTCAGGGCTAGGCTGGTGTGTGTCAGGGCTATAGGATGGTGTGTGTCAGGGCTATAGGATGGTGTGTGTCAGGGCTATAGGATGGTGTGTCAGGGCTATAGGATGGTGTGTGTCAGGGCTATAGGATGGTGTGAGTCAGGGGCTATAGGATGGTGTGTGTGGGGCTATACAGGATGGTGTGTGTCAGAGCTATAGGATGGTGTGTTCAGGCTGGTGTGTCAGGGCTATAGGATGGTGTGTGTCAGAGCTATAAGGATGGTGTGTGTCAGGGCTATAGGATGGTGTGTGTCAGGGCTATAGGCTGGTGTGTGTCAGGGCTATGGATGGATGTGTGCCATGGGGCTATAGGATGGTGTGTGTCAGGGCTATAGGATGGTGTGTGTCAGGGCTATAGGATGGTGTGTGTTCAGGCTGGTGTGTGTCAGGGCTATAGGATGGTGTGTGTCAGGGCTATAGGATGGTGTGTGTCAGGGCTATAGGATGGTGTGTGTCAGAGCTATAGGCTGGTGTGTGTCAGAGCTATAGGCTGGTGTGTGTCAGAGCTATAAGGATGGTGTGTGTCAGGGCTATAGGATGGTGTGTGTCAGGGCTATAGGATGGTGTGTGTCAGGGCTATAGGATGGTGTGTGTCAGGGCTATAGGATGGTGTGTGTCAGGGCTATAGGATGGTGTGTATCAGGGCTATATAGGATGGTGTGTGTTCAGGCTGGTGTGTGTCAGGGCTATAGGATGGTGTGTGTCAGGGCTATAGGATGGTGTGTGTCAGGGCTATAGGATGGTGTGTGTTCAGGCTGGTGTGTGTTTAGGATGGTGTGTGTTCAAGATGGTGTGTGTTCAGGATGGTGTGTGTCAGGGCTATAGGATGGTGTGTGTCAGGGCTATAGGATGGTGTGTGTCAGGGCTATAGGATGGTGTGTGTCAGGGCTATAGGATGGTGTGTGTCAGGGCTATAGGCTGGTGTGTGTCAGAGCTATAGGATGGTGTGTGTTCAGGCTGGTGTGTGTCAGGGCTATAGGATGGTGTGTGTCAGGGCTATAGGATGGTGTGTGTTCAGGCTGGTGTGTGTCAGAATATAGGCTGGTGTGTCAGGGCTATAGGCTGGTGTGTCAGAGCTATAGGATGGTGTGTGTCAGGGCTATAGGCTGGTGTGTGTCAGGGCTATAGGCTGGTGTGTCAGGGCTATAGGCTGGTGTGTGTCAGGGCTATAGGCTGGTGTGTGTCAGGGCTATAGGCTGGTGTGTGTCAGGGCTATAGGCTGGTGTGTGTCAGGGCTATAGGCTGGTGTGTGTCAGGGCTATAGGATGGTGTGTGTCAGGGCTATAGGATGGTGTGTGTCAGGGCTATAGGATGGTGTGTGTCAGGGCTATATAGGCTGGTGTGTGTGTCCAGGGCTATAGGCTGGTGTGTGTCAGGGCTATAGGATGGTGTGTGTCAGAGCTATAGGATGGTGTGTGTCAGGGCTATAGGCTGGTGTGTGTCAGGGCTATAAGGATGGTGTGTGTTCAGGCTAGTGTGTGTCAGAGCTATAGGATGGTGTGTGTTCAGGCTAGTGTGTGCCAGGGCTATAGGATGGTGTGTGTCAGGGCTATAGGATGGTGTGTGTTCAGGCTAGTGTGTGTCAGAGCTATAGGATGGTGTGTGTCAGAGCTATAGGCTGGTGTGTGTCAGGGCTATAGGATGGTGTGTGTTCAGGCTGGTGTGTGTCAAGGCTATAGGCTGGTGTGTGTCAGGGCTATAGGCTGGTGTGTGTCAGGGCTATAACAAGGCAGTAGGAATATAACAAGGCAGTAGGACTATAACAAGGCAGTAGGACTATAACAAGGCAGTAGGGCTATAACAAGGCAGTAGGGCTATAACAAGGCAGTAGAGCTATAACAAGGCAGTAGAGCTATAACAAGGCAGTAGAGCTATAACAAGGCAGTAGAGCTATAACAAGGAGGTAGGGCTATAACAAGGCAGTAGGGCTATAGCAAGGCAGTAGAGCTATAACAAGGCAGTAGAGCTATAACAAGGCAGTAGAGCTATAACAAGGCAGTAGAGCTATAACAAGGCAGTAGAGCTATAACAAGGCAGTAGAGCTATAACAAGGAGGTAGGGCTATAACAAGGCAGTAGGGCTATAACAAGGCAGTAGAGCTATAGCAAGGCAGTAGAGCTATAACAAAGCAGTAGGGCTATAACAAAGCAGCAATGCACACAAGGCAGTAGGCTACATGCAAATGTTTGTTCCATAGGGAAAACACGGTTGTCAAAAGAGCACTACGCATGCGAGCGGTTTCATGAGACAGATGAAATGATCCGTTAGAAATGTAGATAGAGGAGATAAACTAGCATGGGTTGGTATTATGACTATGATTGTTCCTTTGGCTTCTGAACAATGAAATAAAGCTGATAACCAATAGAACATGAAGGAAAAGGGCTACTGGTTTCAATGGTATATAGAAGTCTTTATTAAATAATAGACTACTGGTTTCAATGGTATATAGAGGTCTTTATTAAATAATAGACTACTGGTTTCAATGGTATATAGAGGTCTTTATTAAATAATAGACTACTGGTTTCAATGGTATATAGAGGTCTTTATTAAATAATAGGCTACTGGTTTCAATGGTATATAGAGGTCTTTATTAAATAATAGACTACTGGTTTCAATGGTATATAGAGGTCTTTATTAAATAATAGACTACTGGTTTCAATGGTATATAGGGAGGTCTTTATTAAATAATAGACTACTGGTTTCAATGGTATATAGAAGTCTTTATTAAATAATAGACTACTGGTTTCAATGGTATATAGAGGTCTTTATTAAATAATAGACTACTGGTTTCAATGGTATATAGAGGTCTTTATTAAATAATAGACTACTGGTTTCAATGGTATATAGAGGTCTTTATTAAATAATAGACTACTGGTTTCAATGGTATATAGAAGTCTTTATTAAATAGACTACTGGTTTCAATGGTATATAGAAGTCTTTATTAAATAATAGACTACTGGTTTCAATGGTATATAGAAGTCTTTATTAAATAATAGACTACTGGTTTCAATGGTATATAGAAGTCTTTATTAAATAATAGGCTACTGGTTTCAATGGTATATAGAAGTCTTTATTAAATAATAGGCTACTGGTTTCAATGGTATATAGAAGTCTTTATTAAATAATAGGCTACTGGTTTCAATGGTATATAGAAGTCTTTATTAAATAATAGGCTACTGGTTTCAATGGTATATAGAAGTCTTTATTAAATAATAGACTACTGGTTTCAATGGTATATAGAAGTCTTTATTAAATAATAGGCTACTGGTTTCAATGGTATATAGAAGTCTTTATTAAATAATAGACTACTGGTTTCAATGGTATATAGAAGTCTTTATTAAATAATAGGCTACTGGTTTCAATGGTATATAGAAGTCTTTATTAAATAATAGGCTACTGGTTTCAATGGTATATAGAAGTCTTTATTAAATAATAGGCTACTGGTTTCAATGGTATATAGAAGTCTTTATTAAATAATAGGCTACTGGTTTCAATGGTATATAGAAGTCTTTATTAAATAATAGACTACTGGTTTCAATGGTATATAGAAGTCTTTATTAAATAATAGGCTACTGGTTTCAATGGTATATAGAGGTCTTTATTAAATAATAGACTACTGGTTTCAATGGTATATAGAAGTCTTTATTAAATAATAGACTACTGGTTTCAATGGTATATAGAAGTCTTTATATAATAATAGACTACTGGTTTCAATGGTATATAGAAGTCTTTATTAAATAATAGACTACTGGTTTCAATGGTATATAGAAGTCTTTATTAAATAATAGGCTACTGGTTTCAATGGTATATAGAAGTCTTTATATAATAATGGGGGTGGGTTCGATTCCCACTGGGACCACCCATATGTAAAAGTAGTGGCCCCAGCCGACTTGTAAGTCGCTTTGGACAAAAGCGTCTGCTAAATGGGATATATTAATAATTGCCTGCCTGTTTGGTCTGGTTTTGGCTACTTGGAAGCAAGGTAAGACATGCCTCATAATATGTAGTAAAACATTCAGGCTTCAAACAATTTAATGCTGAATGCATTATCTTGCAAAGGGATTATTATTATTTTTCTAACAATTTGATTGATCTGCTTTATTTTTGCCCAAAAGCCGGCTAACTGAAACCTTGGTGTGGTGCGTCGGTGTACTTACATCAAACTCCATGTCGAACTCATACTTCAGGAGGTCATGAATGTACCAGCACTTCCCAAACCACCTGGCAACACCACCACCACACAGGATTGGTCAGATGACAACAACACACAGGATTGGTCAGATGACAACAACACACAGGATTGGTCAGACGACAACAACACACAGGATTGGTCAGACGACAACAACACACAGGATTGGTCAGACGACAACAACACACAGGATTGGTCAGACGACAACGACACAGAGGTTTGACTGAAATGACTGACTAAAACTAGACAAATTGTCCATAGTTTTAGTTATTATGAGTCGACTAACAAAGGATTAAATGACTAAATTGTAACTAAGACTAAAAGTGTGTGTGTCATAGTGTTGCACGGTAAACCGAAACATTGGTACTTTTCCGATACTAGAAAATAAAAAACGGTTCTGGACTAGAATTTGTTTAATTTTTCTAAACTTCTGTTAAATGGGTCTCACGTCGTATACGGATTGAGAGGATCAAGTCTAGCAGTGCAGCCGATGTCCCCTCGCATGAACACCACCTCTTCCCTGATCAACTTTCTCATTGCTAGAGCTAACTCTCTGGCCTGTCCTGAGGAAGAACCACTGCACTGAGTCTGGGCTGAGTTGTTAACTCTCTGGCCTGTCCTGAGGAAGAACCACTGCACTGAGTCTGGGCTGAGTTGTTAACTCTCTGGCCTGTCCTGAGGAAGAACCACTGCACTGAGAGTCTGGGCTGAGTTGTTAACTCTCTGGCCTGTCCTGAGGAAGAACCACTGCACTGAGAGTCTGGGCTGAGTTGTTAACTCTCTGGCCTGTCCTGAGGAGGAACCACTGCACTGGGAGTCTAGGCTGAGTTGTTAACTCTCTGGCCTGTCCTGAGGAAGAACCACTGCACTGAGAGTCTGGGCTGAGTTGTTAACTCTCTGGCCTGTCCTGAGGAGGAACCACTGCACTGGGAGTCTAGGCTGAGTTGTTAACTCTCTGGCCTGTCCTGAGGAAGAACCACTGCACTGAGTCTGGGCTGAGTTGTTAACTCTCTGGCCTGTCCTGAGGAGGAACCACTGCACTGAGTCTGGGCTGAGTTGTTAACTCTGGCCTGTCCTGAGGAAGAACCACTGCACTGAGTCTGGGCTGAGTTGTTAACTCTCTGGCCTGTCCTGAGGAAGAACCACTGCACTGAGTCTGGGCTGAGTTGTTAACTCTCTGGCCTGTCCTGAGGAGGAACCACTGCACTGAGAGTCTGGGCTGAGTTGTTAACTCTCTGGCCTGTCCTGAGGAAGAACCACTGCACTGAGTCTGGGCTGAGTTGTTAACTCTCTGGCCTGTCCTGAGGAAGAACCACTGCACTGAGAGTCTGGGCTGAGTTGTTAACTCTCTGGCCTGTCCTGAGGAGGAACCACTGCACTGAGAGTCTGGGCTGAGTTGTTAACTCTCTGGCCTGTCCTGAGGAAGAACCACTGCACTGGGAGTCTAGGCTGAGTTGTTAACTCTCTGGCCTGTCCTGAGGAGGAACCACTGCACTGAGTCTGGGCTGAGTTGTTATCTTCTGTGCAGCATGAGTGGAGAGCTAACACACTTGAATAATGCAACACATCATGTAGAAATGTTGAAACTGTAAAATACCATTTGCAACACAATGTCCATACAGGCTTCAACACTTTACAATGCAAGAAGATACCGGTAGCTTCCAGCTTTGCAGGCTAACTTCCCTTTCTAGTATACAGCTGAAGCTAACATCAATTTACTAATCTAGAACTTTGTTTTGGACCATAACGCAAAATATGCTGATTTTCACAACTTTGTTCTATATGACCAAATGTATGTGGACACCTGCTCGTCAAACATCTCCTTCCAAAATTATAGGCATCAATATGGAGTTAGTCCCCACCTTTGCTGCTATAACAGCCTCCACTCTTCTGGGAAGGCTTTCCACTAGATGTTGGAACATTGCTGCGGGGACTTGCTTCCATTCAGCCACAAGGGCATTAGTGAGGTCGGGCACTGATGTTGGGCGATTAGGCCTGGCTTGCAGTCGGTGTTCCAATTCATCCCAAAAGGTTTCGATGGGGTTCTTTAACACCGATTGGCAAACCATTTCTGTATGGTGAAACAAGAATGGGCCTTCCCAAACTGTTGCCAAAGTCTAGAATGCTGTAGCATTAAGATTTCCCTTCACTGGAACTAAGGGGCCCGAACCATGAAAAACAGCCCCAGACCATCATTCCTCCTCAACCAAACTTTACAGTTGGCACCATGCAATCGGGCAGGTAGTGTTCTCCTGGCATCCACTAAACCCATTAATCTGTCGGGCTGCCAGATGGTGAAGCGTGATTCATCACTCCAGAGAACGTGTTTCCACTGCCCCAGAGTCCAATGGCGGTGAGTTTTACTCCAGTCCAGCTGAGGCTTGGCATTGCGCATAGTGATCTTAGGCTTGTGTATGGCTGCTCGGCCATGGAAACCCATTTCATGAAGCTCCCAACCAACAGTTATTATGCTCATTCTGTGAGCTTGTGTGGCCTACAACCTTGTGGCTGAGCTGTTCTTGCTCCTAGATGTTCCCACTTCACAATAACAGCACTTACAGTTGACTGGGGCAGCACAAGCAGGGCGGAAATTTTAGGAACTGACTTTTTGGAAAGGTGGCATCCTATGAAGGTGCCACGTTGAAAGTCAATGAACTCTTCAGTACGGGCCATTTTACAGACAATGTTTGTCTATGGAGATTGCATGGCTGTGTGCTCAATTTTATACACCAGTCAGCAATGGGTGTGGCTGAAATAGAAACCACTAATTTGAAGGGGTGTCCACATATACTTTTGGCCACGTAGTGTCTCTGCCTCACGTCTCCTTCTTCACCGAACCAAAGGACTCCGTTTGCAAAGCTGTGAACGAAGTCATTACTGCTGCACTTTTAGAAAAGATATTGCTTCTTCCAAACGGAAGGGAAACAGATTGTTTTTCCTTCTGTAGCCGTGTGAAATTAGCCAAAACAAGCTCAATAACTAAATTAACGTCCAAACTCCTATTGAATATGCATTCACCTGTATTGTGAATAGACCTAGGCTACATCTTGATTCACCCAGTTTATCAATAGACTTAGCATTCAAATAAATGATTATCATTAATGTTATGTAATTAGATTGGTAAAAACAAAGTCAAATGAATTGTATGATTGATTAATTAAATGCATACATTCAAGTAATGTCAAAGGTAATGATATTGAACTCTACAGATCTGTCTGGATCAAGTCCTACTCTGTGACTTTGGCTAATAAGCATTCTTTATTTGTCCTGGTATCGTTGTGGTATCGAGTACCGTGATGGTATCGAGTACCGTGATGTTATCATTGTGGTATTGAGTATCGTGATGGTATCATTGTGGTATCGAGTATCGTGATGGTATCATTGTGGTATCGAGTATCGTGATGGTATCATTGTGGTATCGAGTATCGTGATGGTATCATTGTGGTATCGAGTATCGTGATGGTATCATTGTGGTATCGAGTATCGTGATGGTATCATTGTGGTATCGAGTATCGTGATGGTATCATTGTGGTATCGAGTATCGTGATGGTATCATTGTTGTATCGAGTATCGTGATGGTATGGTTGTGGTATCGAGTATCGTGATGGTATCGTTGTGGTATCGAGTATCGTGATGGTATCGAGTATCGTGATGGTATCATTGTGGTATCGAGTATCGTGATGGTATCATTGTGGTATCGAGTATCGTGATGGTATCATTGTGGTATCGAGTATCGTGATGGTATGGTTGTGGTATCGAGTATCGTGATGGTATCGTTGTGGTGTCGAGTATCGTGATGGTATCGTTGTGGTATCGAGTATCGTGATGGTATCGTTGTGGTATCGAGTATCGTGATGGTATCATTGTGGTATCGAGTATCGTGATGGTATCATTGTGGTATCGAGTATCGTGATGGTATCATTGTGGTATCGAGTATCGTGATGGTATCATTGTGGTATCGAGTATCGTGATGGTATCATTGTGGTATCGAGTATCGTGATGGTATCATTGTGGTATCGAGTATCGTGATGGTATCATTGTGGTATCGAGTATCGTGATGGTATCATTGTGGTATCGAGTATCGTGATGGTATCATTGTTGTATCGAGTATCGTGATGGTATCGAGTACCGTGATGGTATCGAGTACCGTGATGGTATCGAGTACCGTGATGGTATCGAGTACCGTGTTGGTATCGAGTACCGTGATGGTATCGAGTATCGTGATGGTATCATTGTGGTATCGAGTACCGTGATGGTATCGAGTATCGTGATGGTATCGTTGTGGTAGCGAGTATCGTGATGGTATCGAGTATCGCGATGGTATCGTTGTGGTATCGAGTATCGCGATGGTATCGTTGTGGTATCGATTATCGTGATGGTATCGTTGTGGTATCGAGATGGTATGGAGTATTTTGATATTAAACCTAGTAACAAAGTAAAAATGCTGGTATCGTGACAACACCAGTGTTTGTGTGTGTCAGACCTGGTTCCCTCCTTGTTGGACTCCAGGCGGAACCAGTCGTTGTCTGCTGTCTTGTTGTTCTCCACATACTGTCAACAAGAAACAACATATTGTAAACACCAACCAAACAGCAGGGTTCATATAGTGTGGGAAAAAGAATGCCTTCAAGGTAGCCAAACGACTCTGCAGGCAAGCTATAGCTCTGTCTTCAGCAGGCAGGCTAGCTATAGCTCTGTCTTCAGCAGGCAGGCTAGCTATAGCTCTGTCTTCAGCAGGCAGGCTAGCTATAGCTCTGTCTTCAGCAGGCAGGCTAGCTATAGCTCTGTCTTCAGCAGGCAGGCTAGCTATAGCTCTGTCTTCAGTACAGGCTAGCTATAGCTCTGTCTTCAGCAGGCAGGCTAGCTATAGCTCTGTCTTCAGCAGGCAGGCTAGCTATAGCTCTGTCTTCAGCAGGCAGGCTAGCTATAGCTCTGTCTTCAGCAGGCAGGCTAGCTATAGCTCTGTCTTCAGTAGACAGGCTAGCTATAGCTCTGTCTTCAGTAGACAGGCTAGCTATAGCTCTGTCTTCAGTAGGCAGGCTAGCTATACCTCTGTCTTCAGCAGGCAGGCTAGCTATAGCTCTGTCTTCAGTAGGCAGGCTAGCTATAGCTCTGTCTTCAGTAGGCAGGCTAGCTATAGCTCTGTCTTCAGCAGGCAGGCTAGCTATAGCTCTGTCTTCAGCAGGCAGGCTAGCTATAGCTCTGTCTTCAGTAGACAGGCTAGCTATAGCTCTGTCTTCAGTAGACAGGCTAGCTATAGCTCTGTCTTCAGCAGGCAGGCTAGCTATAGCTCTGTCTTCAGCAGACAGGCTAGCTATAGCTCTGTCTTCAGCAGACAGGCTAGCTATAGCTCTGTCTTCAGCAGACAGGCTAGCTATAGCTCTGTCTTCAGCAGGCAGGCTAGCTATAGCTCTGTCTTCAGTAGGCAGGCTAGCTATAGCTCTGTCTTCAGCAGGCAGGCTAGCTATAGCTCTGTCTTCAGCAGGCAGGCTAGCTATAGCTCTGTCTTCAGTAGGCAGGCTAGCTATAGCTCTGTCTTCAGCAGGCAGGCTAGCTATAGCTCTGTCTTCAGTACAGGCTAGCTATAGCTCTGTCTTCAGTAGGCAGGCTAGCTATAGCTCTGTCTTCAGTAGGCAGGCTAGCTATAGCTCTGTCTTCAGCAGGCAGGCTAGCTATAGCTCTGTCTTCAGCAGACAGGCTAGCTATAGCTCTGTCTTCAGCAGGCAGGCTAGCTATAGCTCTGTCTTCAGCAGGCAGGCTAGCTATAGCTCTGTCTTCAGCAGGCAGGCTAGCTATAGCTCTGTCTTCAGCAGGCAGGCTAGCTATTGCTCTGTCTTCAGTAGGTAGGCTAGCTATAGCTCTGTCTTCAGCAGGCAGGCTAGCTATAGCTCTGTCTTCAGCAGGCAGGCTAGCTATAGCTCTGTCTTCAGCAGGCAGGCTAGCTATAGCTCTGTCTTCAGCAGGCAGGCTAGCTATAGCTCTGTCTTCAGTAGGTAGGCTAGCTATAGCTCTGTCTTCAGCAGGCAGGCTAGCTATAGCTCTGTCTTCAGCAGGCAGGCTAGCTATAGCTCTGTCTTCAGTAGGCAGGCTAGCTATAGCTCTGTCTTCAGCAGGCAGGCTAGCTATAGCTCTGTCTTCAGCAGGCAGGCTAGCTATAGCTCTGTCTTCAGTAGGCAGGCTAGCTATAGCTCTGTCTTCAGCAGGCAGGCTAGCTATAGCTCTGTCTTCAGTACAGGCTAGCTATAGCTCTGTCTTCAGTAGGCAGGCTAGCTATAGCTCTGTCTTCAGTAGGCAGGCTAGCTATAGCTCTGTCTTCAGCAGGCAGGCTAGCTATAGCTCTGTCTTCAGCAGACAGGCTAGCTATAGCTCTGTCTTCAGCAGGCAGGCTAGCTATAGCTCTGTCTTCAGCAGGCAGGCTAGCTATAGCTCTGTCTTCAGCAGGCAGGCTAGCTATAGCTCTGTCTTCAGCAGGCAGGCTAGCTATTGCTCTGTCTTCAGTAGGTAGGCTAGCTATAGCTCTGTCTTCAGCAGGCAGGCTAGCTATAGCTCTGTCTTCAGCAGGCAGGCTAGCTATAGCTCTGTCTTCAGCAGGCAGGCTAGCTATAGCTCTGTCTTCAGCAGGCAGGCTAGCTATAGCTCTGTCTTCAGTAGGTAGGCTAGCTATAGCTCTGTCTTCAGCAGGCAGGCTAGCTATAGCTCTGTCTTCAGTAGGCATAGCTGTAAATCATAGCAGCTGGTTAGTTAGTAGCTGGGTGGATAGCAGCTGGTTAGTTAGTAGCTGGTTAGTTAGTAGCTGGGTGGATAGCAGCTGGTTAGTTAGTAGCTGGGTGGATAGCAGCTGGTTAGTTAGCAGCTGGTTAGTTAGCAGCTGGGTAGTTAGCAGCTGGGTAGTTAGCAGCTGGTTAGCTCCAGCGGGTGACACGTCGTTAGTTAGCTGGAAACTCTCCTGTTCGGCTTCCGGGTTTCTCTTTTACCGGCCCCTGTCCGTGTCCCGTCCCGGTCCTACCTTGATGAGGGCCAGGTACTCCTCTCGGAGCCGCTGCACCCAGAGCTCCTTGTCCCGGGGACCGGAGTTGGTCTTGAGCAGCGGGATCTCCGACACCGCCCTCCGAGTCGCGTCGTCCGCCATCGCGCTCTGGAAGGGAGAAAAAGGACAGATTGGAAATAACACCGGTCCAGTGCTCAGAAAAATACTATTTGAAGTATATACAATAACGAGACCGTCAAATAACCCCGTTACCACTGTTTAAAACACAAATCTGGGTGTTTCTGAGCTGTAAATAAAAACACGTCGTCGGTACCAAAACTACTTGTTCCGTGTTTTTAGAGGGAAGTATGTGGCTGCGGACATTCTGGGGAATGAAGTTGCGGTTGCACATCTTTTGGAGGTGGACCTCGGCACTCAGCATCTTCATCCCCCACCCAAATCCTTCATCTGTTTCGGCTCCTTTTGTTTCTCTACTCTCCGTTCCTCCGGTTCGTCGCATCGGACGTAAGTAGGACCGCAGAGAGAGATATGGTGTGCGTTTATATGACAGCCTCGCTACAAGCTACTATACTTTCACAGTACTAGTAAGGTCACAGGAGCTGCTCCGGCAGGAGGAGCCTTCAGAGCAGAACCTCTAGTCCAGGGGTATTTACATCTTACCCTAGGAGGTCCAAGCTACTGCTAGTTTTCTATTCTACCGGGTAATTCATTACAATCACTTGTTGCACCACGTCTAAATAAATCCTGAAAACTGGAGCTGGCTTTGACGTTAAGATTTTAATTTAAGAGCTGTAGTCTACTGGATGCCTGCTCTCTACCCTATAATACCACCTATATTATGAATTTAAGAGCTGTAGTCTACTGGATGCCGGCTCTCTACCCTATAATACCACCTATATTATGAATTTAAGACCTGTAGTCTACTGGATGCCTGCTCTCTACGATAATAAACCACCTATATTATGAATTTAAGAGCTGTAGTCTACTGGATGCCTGCTCTCTAACCTATAAACCACCTATATTATGAATTTAAGAGCTGTAGTCTACTGGATGCCGGCTCTCTACCCTATAATACCACCTATATTATGAATTTAAGACCTGTAGTCTACTGGATGCCTGCTCTCTACGATAATAAACCACCTATATTATGAATTTAAGAGCTGTAGTCTACTGGATGCCTGCTCTCTAACCTATAAACCACCTATATTATGAATTTAAGAGCTGTAGTCTACTGGATGCCTGCTCTCTACGATAATAAACCACCTATATTATGAATTTAAGGGCTGTAGTCTACTGGATGCCTGCTCACTGCTGCACAGTGATGTGGTACGGAGCTGAATTTGGCCTCTGCGTGCCTCTTGGTGGATCCACAATTGCGTTACACCCACTATACGAAGCCCACAACCACATTTTTGGATCAAGCATAAATTGGCTTTTACTGCCCAGTAATAGGCCAGTGTTGATGCCGTGGGGAGGTCAGTGACCATTGGCTGTCTGTTTATACAGGTTAGATAAAGACCTGAGGTTGTGTGTGTGTCAGGGTGTGTTTTTCTGGTGTGTGTGTTATCGCTGGACGTGTTTAACTATACTTGTGGGGACCAGAAGAATAGTAAACTGACAAACATTTGATCAACTGGGGACATTTTGTTAGTCCCCACAAGGTCAAATGCAATTTCTAGTGGTTTGGGGTTAAGGTTAGAATTAGTGTTCGAGTTAGGAGCTCGGGTTAGTTTTAGCGTTAGGGTACAGGTAAGGGAAAATAGGATTTTGAATGTGTGTGTGTGTGTGTGTGTGTGTGTGTGTGTGTGTGTGTGTGTGTGTGTGTGTGTGTGTGTGTGTGTGTGTGTGTGTGTGTGTGTAGGTGTGGAGCCCTCATGGGCAGTGTTCTGGCCTTGGCTGGTGCGGGCCGTCAGAACTGGCCTTTCCCCTCGGACACACCCCCTACCCAGTGGGACAAGCCCCTTCCTCACTGGGATACGCCCCCTCGCTGGGAGAGGAGGGACGGACGCCTCCCCAACCCCGGGAGCTTCCATGCCCTGCATCACTCGTGCAAGGGTAATATTACTACTACTATACTACAAGTACTACTACTACTACTACTATTATTACCACTACTATACTGCTATTACTACTACTATACTACTAGTACTACTACTACTACTATTACTACTATTATTACCACTACTATACTATTACTACTATACTACAAGTACTACTATACTACTACTATTATTATTACCACTACTATACTATTACTACTATACTGCTATTACTACTACTATACTACTAGTACTTCTACTACTACTACTACTACTACTACTACTATTACCACTACTATACTATTACTACTATACTGCTATTACTACTACTATACTACTAGTACTACTACTATACCGTAACTACTACACGATTACTATTACTACTACTGTACTATTACTACTATACTGCTATTTCTACTGCTATACTATAACTACTACTACTACTATTACTATTATTAACCACTACTATACTATTACTACTATACTGCTATTACTACTGCTATACTACTAGTACTACTACTATACCGTAACTATTACACGATTACTATTACACTACTATACTATAACTACTACTACTACTACTACTACTACTATTATTACCACTACTATACTATTACTACTATACTGCTATTACTACTACTATACGATAACTACTAATACTACTACTATTATTAACCACTACTATACTATTACCACTATACCTGCTATTACTACTACTACTATACTCCTAGTACTACCACTACTAATATACTACTATTATTACTACTGCTATCGCCACTACTATACTATAACTACTACTATTACTACTATTATTACCCAATGTCCCTAGGCCGTCATTGAAAATAAGAAGTTGTTCTTAACTGACGTGCCTCGTTAAATAAAGGTAATATTACTACTATTACTACTACTACTACTACTATTATTATTACTATACTATAACTACTACTACTACTATTATTACTACTATACTATAACTACTACTACTACTATTATTACTACTGTACTATAACTACTACTACTATTATTTTTACTACTGTACTATAACTACCACTACTACTACTATTATTATTACTACTATACTATAACTACTACTACTACTATTATTACTACTATACTATAACTACTACTATTATTACTACTATACTATAACTACTACTACTACTACTACTACTATTATTATTACTATACTATAACTACTACTACTACTACTACTACTATTATTATTACTATACTATAACTACTACTACTATTATTATTACTATACTATAACTACTACTACTACTATTATTACTACTATACTATAACTACTACTACTACTATTATTACTACTGTACTATAACTACTACTACTATTATTTTTACTACTGTACTATAACTACCACTACTACTACTATTATTATTACTACTATACTATAACTACTACTACTACTATTATTACTACTATACTATAACTACTACTATTATTACTACTATACTATAACTACTACTACTACTACTACTACTATTATTATTACTATACTATAACTACTACTACTACTACTACTACTATTATTATTACTATACTATAACTACTACTACTATTATTACTACTATACTATAACTACTACTACTACTATTATTACTACTATACTATAACTACTACTACTACTATTATTACTACTATACTATAACTACTACTACTATTATTATTACTATACTATAACTACTACTACTATTATTATTACTATACTATAACTACTACTACTATTATTATTACTATACTATAACTACTACTACTGCTATTATTATTACTATACTATAACTACTACTACTATTATTATTACTATACTATAACTACTACTACTATTATTATTACTATACTATAACTACTACTACTGCTATTATTATTACTATACTATAACTACTACTACTATTATTATTACTATACTATAACTACTTGTACTATTATTATTACTATACTATAACTACTACTACTATTATTATTACTATACTATAACTACTTGTACTATTATTATTACTATACTATAACTAATACTGCTACTACTACTATTATTATTACTATACTATAACTACTAATACTACTATTATTACTACTATACTATAACTACTACTACTATTATTATTATTACTATACTATAACTACTAATACTACTATTTTTACTACTCTACTATAACTACTACTACTATTATTATTACTACTATACTATAACTACTACTACTACTACTACTACTACTACTACTATTATTACTATAATATAACTACTAATACTACTATTATTACTACTACTATACTATAACTACTACTACTATTATTATTACTACTATACTATATCTACTACTACTACTACTATTATTATTACTATACTATAACTACTAATACTACTATTATTACCATTACGATACTATTACTATTACCACTACTATACTACACCTACTATGTTATTATTACTCCTGCTACTATACTATTACTACTTCTATACTATTACTACTATACTATTGCTACTACTATTACTTTTACTTCTATTCTATTGCCACTACTATACTATTACTACCACTACTGTACTACTACTACTACTACTATACTACTACTATAAAACTACTACCACTACTATACTACTTCTACTACTACTATATAACTACTACCACTACTATACAACTACTACTACTATACAACTACTACTACTACTACTACTATACTACTACTACTACTACTACTACTATACAACTACTACCACTACTACTACTATACAACTACTACCACTACTATACTACTATTATACTACTACTACTACTACTATTCTACTACTACTACTACTATATTACCGCTACTATTCTACTACTACTACTATTACTACTATTCTACTACTACTACTATACAACTACTACCACTACTATACTACTACTACTACTACTACTATACTACTACCACTACTATACTACAACTGTTGCTATTACTACTATGCCATAACTACTATTAGTACTACTCTTACTACTACTACACAGCTACTACCACTACTATACTACTACTATTTATATTATACTTTTAAATGATAACTACTATACCATAACAACTGTTAATACTACACCTACTAACACCATGCTGCAGAGACCATGTGTCCTAATCTCTCTGTCTCTCTCTAGATGTGTTCCCACAGCAGATTGAAGGAGTAAAGATGATGGTCAACAAAACCCTTAGCAGCTTCTTCAAAGTTAGTAGTACATAATAATACATGGGATTGAATACTACACAAACACACACTTCTCACCCCATTTTTATGATTTTGATTCTCTGTGTAATTAATTGGATCATCTGTGCGTGTGTCTGTGTGTGTGTGTGCCTGTGTATCTGTGTGTGCGTGTGTCTGTGTGTGTCTGTGTGGTGTGTGTGTGTGTGTCTGTGTGTGTGTGCATGTGTCTGTGTGTGTGTGTGTATGTGTCTGTGTGTGTGTGTGTGTGTGTGGTGTCTGTCTGTCTGTCTGTCTGTCTGTCTGTCTGTCTGTCTGTCTGTCTGTCTGTCTGTGTATGTGTGTGTATGTGTGTGTGTCTGTCTGTCTGTCTGTCTGTCTCTGTGTGTGTGTGTGTGTGTGTGTCTGTCTGTGCCAGGCCAGTCATACCTTCCACCTCAGTGCAGTGAGTCCGTCTCAGTACCGCTTCCATGTGGAGCACCGTCAGTCTGACAGTCACGGCAAAGATACGGTTAGTCACCTGTCTACCTGTCTACCTACCTGTCTACCTACCTGTCTACCTGTCTACCTACCTGTCTACCTGTCTAGCTACCTGTCTACCTACCTGTCTACCTACCTATCTACCTGTCTACCTACCTGTCTAACTACCTGTCTAACTACCTGTCTACCTGTCTGCCTGTCCTCTGAACTACCTATCTACTTGTCTACCTGTCTACCTACCTGTCTACCTACCTGTCTACCTGTCTACCTACCTGTCTACCTACCTGTCTACCTGTCTACCTATCTACTTGTCTACCTGTCTACCTACCTGTCTACCTACCTGTCTACCTACCTGTCTACCTACCTGTCTACCTATCTACTTGTCTACCTGTCTACCTACCTGTCTACCTACCCGTCTACCTGTCCTTTGAACTACATATCTACTTGTCTACCTGTCTACCAACCTGTCTACCTACCTGTCTACCTGTCTGCCTGTCCTTTGAACTACCTATCTACTTGTCTACCTGTCTACCTACCTGTCTACCTACCCGTCTACCTGTCCTTTGAACTACCTATCTACTTGTCTACCTGTCTACCTACCTGTCTACCTGTCTGCCTGTCCTTTGAACTACCTATCTACTTGTCTACCTGTCTACCTACCTGTCTACCTACCTGTCTGCCTGTCCTCTGAACTACCTATCTACTTGTCTACCTGTCTACCTACCTGTCTACCTGTCTGCCTGTCCTTTGAACTACCTATCTACTTGTCTACCTGTCTACCTACCTGTCTACCTACCTGTCTGCCTGTCCTTTGAACTACCTATCTACTTGTCTACCTGTCTACCTACCTGTCTACCTACCTGTCTGCCTGTCCTCTGAACTACCTATCTACTTGTCTACCTGTCTACCTACCTGTCTACCTGTCTGCCTGTCCTTTGAACTACCTATCTACTTGTCTACCTGTCTACCTACCTGTCTACCTGTCTGCCTGTCTACCTAACTGTCTACCTGCCTGTCCTCTGAACTACCTATCTACTTGTCTACCTGTCTACCTACCTGTCTACCTACCTGTCTACCTACCTGTCTAACTACCTGTCTACCTGTCTGCCTGTCCTCTGAACTACCTATCTACTTGTCTACCTGTCTACCTACCTGTCTACCTACCTGTCTACCTGTCTGCCTGTCCTTTGAACTACCTATCTACTTGTCTACCTGTCTATCTACCTGTCTACCTACCTGTCTACCTACCTGTCTGCCTGTCCTCTGAACTACCTATCTACTTGTCTACCTGTCTACCTACCTGTCTACCTGTCTGCCTGTCCTTTGAACTACCTATCTACTTGTCTACCTGTCTACCTACCTGTCTACCTGCCTGTCTGTCCTTTGAACTACCTATCTACTTGTCTACCTGTCTACCTAACTGTCTACCTACCTGTCTGCCTGTCCTCTGAACTACCTATCTACTTGTCTACCTGTCTACCTACCTGTCTATCTACCTGTCTAACTACCTGTCTACCTGTCTGCCTGTCCTCTGAACTACCTATCTACCTGTCTACCTACCTATATATCTACCTGTCTACCTACCTGTCTACCTACCTGTCTACCTACCTGTCTACCTACCTGTCTACCTACCTGTCTACCTACCTGTGTACCTGTCTACCTACTTGTGTACCTGTCTACCTACTTGTCTACCTGTCTACCTACTTGTCTACCTACTTGTCTACCAACCTGTCTACCTACCTGTCTACCTACCTGTCTACCAACCTGTCTACCTACCTGTCTAGCTACTTGTCTACCTACTTGTCTACCAACCTGTCTACCTACCTGTCTAGCTACTTGTCTACCTGTCTACCTACCTGTCTAACTACTTGTCTACCTGTCTACCTACCTGTCTACCTGTCTACCTACCTGTCTACCTACTTGTCTACCTGTCTACCTATGACCCGCACATTGAATTTAAGCGACTAATTATCCAGTGATTCCATTTCTCTTTTCGGAGGTTGATCATCTCTTCCATTCCTCTTTTAGGAGGTTGATCATCTCTTCTATTCCTCTTTTAGTAGGTTGACATCCCTTCCATTTCTCTTTTAGGAGGTTGATCATCCCTTCCAACTTAGTACTGTTTCCAGGTCATGGAGTCGCACCTCTGTCCCATTGGCTGTCTTCTCCAGACTTTCCACTTTAGTTCAATATGTATCCACTTTGGCAGTGAGGACTGCTAATGATTCATCTACCAGCTTTAATTGTAGAGGTAATCTCTTCTAGTAGTGGCCAGCTCGTTGTGTTGTCTGGTGTTGAGGACCACCATGTTCCCACAGTTGAAATGTGGACAGATCAATTCTAGCTGCTGGAGCTATTACTACTACTACTGATACTATTACTACTACTACTATACTATTACTACCATACTACAACGACTACTATACCATCACTACTACAGCTATACTATTACTACCATGCCACCATACTACTACTACCATACTACTATACTATCACTACTACTATACTTCTACTACCATACCACCATACTACTACTACCATACTACTGTACTATATACTACTATACTATACTATCACTGCTACTATACTACTACTACAACTGCCACTATACTATTACCACCATACTACTATACCATCACTACTACAGCTATACTATTACTACCATACCACCATACTACTACTACCATACTACTATACTATCACTACTACTATACTACTACTACAACTGCCTCTATACTATTACCACCATACTACTGTACTTTTACTACTACTACTATACTATTACTACCATACTACTATACTACTACTACCGTTACTACTATAGTATTACTAATTCTACTATAATATTACCACTACTGCTACTATACTATTACCACCATACTACTATACTATTACTGCCATAATACTATATTATTACTACTGTGATATTACTACTACTACTATACTATTACTACTACTAATATGCTATTACTGCCACTACTATACTATTACCACCATACTACTATACTACTGCTGCCATACTACTATACTATTACTACGGTGATATTACTACTGCTACTATACTATTACTACTACTAATTATGCTATTACTGCCACTGCTATACTATTACCACTATACTATTACTGCTACTGCTATACTATCACTACTATACAGGTCGCTGCTACTATACTATTACCAACATACTACTATGCTACTGCTGCCATACGTACTGCTATGCTATTGCTGCTATACTACCGCTGCTATGCGGGTCGCTGCTATGCTATTGCTGCTACTACGATACTCTACTGCTATTACTACTACTGCTATGCTGCTGCTATGACTGCTATGCATTGCAACTACTGCTATACTATCACTGCTGCTGCTGCTATACTGGTACTAATGACACTACTACGACTACACTATACTGCTACTATACTGTTACTACGATGCTACTGCTACTATACTATTGCTACTACTAATATACTATTACTACTACTACTATACTATTGCTACTATACTATTACTGCTAATGCTATGCTATTACTACTGCTGGATGCTGCTACTACTATACTATTACTACTGCTAAGATACTACTACTACTATACTATTACTACTGCTAAGATACTACTACCACTATACTATTACTACTGCTAAGATACTACTACTACTATACTATTACTACTGCTAAGATACTACTACTACTATACTATTACTACTGCTAAGATACTACTACTACTATACTATTACTACTGCTAAGATACTACTACTACTATACTATTACTACTGCTAAGATACTACTACTACTATACTGCTTGTGGGCCGATCAATTCTAGCTGCTGGAGCTTAATAGAACTGCTAGTTATTTCTTGTTCCACAATGTTTAATGTTCCCCTCCTTAATACAATGTTTAACATTGACAGGTTTTATAAAATATAGTGAGCTCCGAAAATATTGGGAGTGACAATGTTGTTGTTGTTTTGGCTCTGTACTGCAGCACTTTGGATTTGAAATTATCAAATCAAATTTTATTAGTCAAATGCGCTGAATACAACAGGTGTAGACTTTACAGTGAAATGCTTACTTACGAGCCCCTAACCAGCAATGCAGTTTAAAAAAATATAATAAGAAATCAAAGTAACAAGTAATTAAAGAGCATCATTAAAATAACAATAGCGAGACTAGTTACAGGGGTACCGGTACAGAGTCAATGTGTGGGGGCACCGGTTAGTTGAGGTAGTGTGTACATGTAGGTATAGTTAGGGCCTATTCATAGATAACAACAGAGAATAGCAGCAGTGTAAAATAGGGGGGGAGAGGCAATGCAAATAGTCTGGGTAGGCATTTGATTAGGTGTTAAGGAGTCTTATGGCTTGGGGGAGGAAGCTGTTTAGAAGCCTCTTGGACCTAGACGCTCCGGTACTGCTTGCCGTGCGGTAGCAGAGACTGCCTATGACGTGCGGTAGCAGAGACTGCCTATGACGTGCGGTAGCAGAGACTGCCTATGACGTGCGGTAGCAGAGACTGCCTATGACGTGCGGTAGCAGAGACAGCCTATGACGTGCGGTAGCAGAGACTGCCTATGACGTGCGGTAGCAGAGACTGCCTATGACGTGCGGTAGCAGAGACTGCCTATGACTAGGGTGGCTGGAGTCTATGACAATTTTTAGGCCGTTCCTCTGACACCGCCTGGTATAGAGGTCCTGGATGGTAGGAAGCGTAGCCCCAGTGATGTACTGGACTGTACGCACTACCCTCTGTAGTGCCTTGCGGTCCAAGGCCGAGCAATTGCCGTACCAGGCGGTGAATCAACCAGTCAGGACGCCCTCGATGGTGCAGCTGTAGAACCTTTTGAGGAGCTGAGGATCCATGACAAATCTTTTCAAATCAAATCAAATTTTATTTTTTCAGTCTCCTGAGGGGAATAGGTTTTGTTGTGCCCTCTTCATGACTGTCTTGCTGTGCTTGGACCATGTTAGTTTGTTGGTGATGTGGACACCAAGGAACTTGAAGCTCTCAACCTGCTCCACTGCAGCTCTGTCAATGAGAATGGGGGCGTGCTCGGCCCTCTTTTTCCTGTAGTCCACAATCATCTTCTTTGTCTTGGTCATGTTGAGGGAGAGGTTGTTGTCCTGGCACCACATGGCCAGGTCTCTGACCTCCTCCCTATATGCTGTCTCGTCGTTGTCAGGGATCCGGCCTACCACTGTTGTGTCATCGGCAAACTTAATGATGGTGTTGGAGTCGTGACTGGCCGTGCAGTCATGAGTGAACAGGGAGTACAGGAGGGGACTGTCACGCCCTGACCATAGAGAACTTTTTATTCTCTATGTTGGTTAGGTCGAGGTGTGACTAGGGTGGGTCATCTAGGTGATTTATATTTCTATGTTGGTCTGGTATGGGTCCGAATCAGAGGCAGCTGTTTATCGTTGGGGATCATATTTTGGCAGCCATTTCCCTTTGTGTTTTGTGGAATCTTATCTTGCCTGCGAGCACTACTTTTGAGCTTCACGTTTCGTTTTACGCTTTCTTGTTTTTGTCTTTGAGTTTCTCTTCCTAAAATAAAGAGGATGGAAACATACCACGCTGCATCTTGGTCCACTCCTTATAACGATCAGCGTGGCGGATGTGTTGTTACCTACCCTTACCACCTGGGGGCGGCCCGTCAGGAAGTCCAGGATCCAGTTGCAGAGGGAGGTGTTTAGTTCCAGGGACCTTAGCATATTGATGAGCTTTGAGTGCACTATGGTGTTGAACGCTGAGCTGTAGTCAATGAACAGCATTCTCACATAGGTGTTCCTTTTGTCGATGTGGGAAAGGGCAGTGTGGAGTGCAATAGAGATTGCATCATCTGTGGATCTGTTGGGGTGGTATGCAAATTAGAGTCGGTGTAGGGTTTCTGGGATAATGGAGTTGATGTGAGCCATGACCAGCCTTTCAAAGCACTTCATGGCTACAGACGTGAGTGCTACGGGTCGGTAGTCATTTAGGCAGGGTACCTTAGTATTCTTAACATGTTGGTATTACATACTCGGTCAGGGAGAGGTTGAAAATGTCAGTGAAGACAATTGCCAGTTGGTCAGCGCATGCTCGCAGTACACGTCCTGGTAATCCGTCTGGCCCTACGGCCTTGTGAATGTTGACATGGTTGAAGGTCTTACTCACAACGGCTGCAGAGAGCGTGATCACACAGTCTTCCGGAACAGCTGGTGCTCTCATGCATGTTTCAGTGTTATTTCAGATCAAATTTTATTTGTCACAAACACATGGTTAGCAGATGTTAATGCGAGTCTAGCGAAATGCTTGTGCTTCTAGTTCCGACCATGCAGTAATATCTAACAAGTAATCTAACCTAACAAGTAATCTAACCTAACGATGAGTCAGTATGTTGGCAGCAGCCACTCATTGTTAGTGATGGCTGTTGTACAGTCTGATGGCCTTGAGATAGAAGCTGTTTTTCAGTCTCTCGGTCCCCGCATTGATGCACCTGTACTGACCTCGCCTTCTGGATGATAGCGGGGTGAACAGGCAGTGGCTCGGGTGGTTGTTGTCCTTGATTAACTTTATGGCCTTCCTGTGACATCGGGTGCTGTAGGTGTCCTGGAGGGCAGGTAGTTTGCCCCCGTTGATGCGTTGTGCAGACCTCACTACCCTCTGGAGAGCCTTACGGTTGTGGGTAGAGCAGTTGCCGTACCAGGCGGTGATACAGCCCGCCAGGATGCTCTCGATTGCACATCTGTAAAAGTTTGTGAGTGTTTTTGGTGACAAGCCACATTTCTTCAGCCTCTGGAGGTTGAAGAGGTGCTGCTGCGCCTTCTTCCCCACGCTGTCTGTGTGGGCGGACCATTTCAGTTTGTCCGTGATGTGTACGCAGAGAAACTTAAAACTTTCCACCTTATCCACTACTGTTCCATCGATGTGGATAGGGGGATGCTCCCTCTGCTGTTTCCTGAAGTCCACGATTATCTCCTTTGTTTTGTTGACAGAGTGTGAGTTTATTTTCCTAACACCACACTCCGAGGGCCTTCACCTCCTCCCTGTAGGCCGTCTCATCGTTGTTGGTAATCAAGCCTAGCCTTTAGCTCAGTGCAGATTGTCTTCATCGACCTTGCCAAGGCTTTCGACTCTGTCAATCACCACATTCTTATCGGCAGACTCAGTAGCCTTGGTTTCTCTGATGACTGCCTTGCCTGGTTCACCAACTGCAGTGTGTCAAATCGGAGGGCATGCTGTCCGGTCCTCTGGCAGTCTCTATGGGGGTGCCACAGGGTTCAATTCTCGGGCCGACTCTTTTCTCTGTATATATCAATGATGTTGCTCTTGCTGCAGGCGATTCCCTGATCCACCTCTACGCAGACGACACCATTCTATATACTTCCGGCCCGTCCTTGGACACTGTGCTATCTAACCTCCAAACAAGCTTCAATGCCATACAACACTCCTTCCGTGGCCTCCAACTGCTCTTAAACGCTAGTAAAACCAAATGTATGCTTTTCAACCGATCGCTGCCTGCACCCGCGATCGCTGCCTGCACCCGCATGCCCGAATAGCATCACCACACTGGATGGTTCCGACCTTGAATATGTGGACATCTATAAGTACCTAGGTGTCTGGCTTGACTTAAACTCTCCTTCCAGACTCATATCAAACATCTCCAATCGAAAATCAAATCCAGAATCGGCTTTCTATTCCGCAACAAAGCCTCCTTCACTCACGCCGCCAAACTTACCCTAGTAAAACTGACTATCCTACCGATCCTCGACTTGGCGACGTCATCTACAAAATAGCTTCCAACACTCTACTCAGCAAACTGGATGCAGTTTATCACAGTGCCATCCGTTTTGTCACTAAAGCACCTATACCACCCACCACTGCGACTTGTATGCTCTAGTCGGCTGGCCCTCGCTCCATATTCGTCGCCAGACCCACTGAGTCCAGGTCATCTACAAGTCCATGCTAGGTAAAGCTCCGCCTTATCTCAGTTCCCTGGTCACGATAGCAACACCCACCCATAGCACGCACTCCAGCAGGTGTATCTCACTGATCATCCCTAAAGCCAACACCTCATTTGGCCGCCCTTCGTTCCAGTTTTCTGCTGCCTGTGACTGGAACGAATTGTCAAAATCGCTGAAGTTGGAGACTTTTATCTCCCTCACCAACTTCAAACATCTGCTATCTGAGCAGCTAACCGATCGCTGCAGCTGTACATAGTCTTATCGGTAAATAGCCCACCCAATTATACCTACCTCATCTCCATACTGTTTTTATTTGTTTACTTTTCTGCTCTTTTGCACATCAATATCTC
>NW_027010634.1:27500-29996 GCF_036934945.1 Oncorhynchus masou masou | reverse complement strand
TGGGGATTCGGTGGGGCTGGGGATTCAGTGGGGCTGGGGATTCGGTGGGGCTGGGCTGGGATTCGGGTGGGGCTGAGGATTCGATTCGGTGGGGCTGGGGATTCGGGTGGGGCTGGGGATTCGGTGGGGCTGGGGATTCGGTGGGGCTGGGGATTCGGTGGGGCTGGGGATTCGGTGGGCCTGGGGATTCGGTGGAGCTGGGGATTCAGTGGGGCTGGGGATTCGGGTGGGGCTGGGGATTCGGTGGGGCTGGGGATTCGGTGGGGCTGGGGATTCGGGTGGGGCTGGGGATTCGGGTGGGGCTGGGGATTCGGTGGGGCTGGGGATTCGGTGGGGCTGGGGATTCGGGTGGGGCTGGGGATTCGGGTGGGGCTGGGGATTCGGGTGGGGATGGGGATTCGGGTGGGGATGGGGATTCAGATGGGGATGGGGATTCAGCTGGAGCTGGGGATACAGATGGGAATTCAGATGGGGATGGGGATTCAGTGGGGCTGGGGATTCAGTGGGGCTGGGGATTCAGTGGGGCTGGGGATTCAGATTCAATGGGGATTCAGTGGGGCTGGGGATTCAGTGGGGCTGGGGATTCAGTGGGGCTGGGGATTCAGATTCAATGGGGATTCAGTGGGGATTGGGATTCAGATTCAGTGGGGATTCAGTGGGGATGGGGATTCAGATGGGGATTGGGATTCAGATGGGGATGGGGATTCAGATGGAGCTGGTGATTTGATGGGGATGGTGTCCTGCAGACAAGGATAAGTGTGTGTGTGTGTGTGTGTGTGTGTGTGTGCGCACCCGCCATGGGCATGATGATGTATGAGGTGGTACCACAGTGTATTGACAGAGGGGCAGAGGAATACTCCCTGACCGCCGCTAACCCATTAATCAGCCAACCGGTGGGCACAGGGTGATGGCCGACACGTCACCGCGACAGACAGAGACGACAGCCAGGCCACTCCAGATCAGCACATCTCCCTAGAGAGGGAGGAAGGAGCGAAGAGTACAAAATAAGAGAAAGGTTGTGGAGAGAATTGCTGACGCTGCTCAGATAGGATAGATGACCAGGAAGAATGAATGATAGCAGATAAAGTAAAGAAATAATTGAAGTAGTTAGGCCTCCTCCAGCTATCCCGTTCCACTCTCTCTGAGTGACTTCTCTCTCTCCTCTCTCTCCTCTCTCTCTTGGAGTGATCCACGACCATATGGGTTCTCTCAGTCACCCTGACAGGGTAATTATCCGCCTGGGGATGTGATCTTCACACCATTCCCATGGGATAAGCAATGGGGAAGGAGAGAGCCGGCCTGAAACGGGTGTCACTGAGCCAATTGGTAATAACTGATTGGCCAGAGCTGCTGCCAGTAAAAACGTATCTAACAGAGGGAAGGGGTTGGGTTAAATGTGGAAGACACATTTCGATTGAATGCGTTCAGTTGTGCAACTGACTTAGGTGTCCCCTTTCCCACATCTCCAGTAGGTACTTGACTTCTGTTAGCTCGGACTATGGTTCCTTCTAGCACTAAAAACCGGGCCAAAGTGCTTTGGTGTGCTTCTCATTTACTGACACACCTTTATCTGTACATTTTCCACCTGTCTCTCCAGCACAGAGTTCATAAAACAGAGAACGAGTGCAGCTCCCTGCAGATACTCTTGGCGCTAATGCTAATTGTGTTGGCTAGGCCAGCTAAAGCAAATTTTTAGGTGTTTTGGCTTTGGGCTTCAGGGTTTAAAGGAAGGTTATTAAGGTGGGTTGCGGGTTTCTTTCCAAAAATCATCTAAACCCCCTTTAATCCTCACTTTGTCAGAATATATCTCTCCCTCCTCTCTCAAGGATAAACTAAGACTATAAGTAAGTATTTTTTGTGGGTTTTTTTTGGTGAATTTTACCCCTTTTTCCTCCCAATTTCGTGATATCCAATTGTTTTAGTAGCTACTATATTGTCTCATCGCTACAACTCCCGTACGGGCTCGGGAGAGACGAAGGTTGAAAGTCATGCGTCCTCCGATACAACCCAACCAGCCGTACTGCTTCTTAACACAGCGCGTATCCAACCCGGAAGCCAGCCGCACCAATGTGTCGGAGGGTACACAGTGCACCTGGCAATCTTGGTTAGCGCGCACTGCGCCCGGCCCGCCACAGGAGTCGCTGGTGCGCTGGTTTATAGGTAGTGTTTGATTCCAGGGAGTTTATAGGTAGTGTTTGATTCCAGGGGGTTTATAGGTAGTGTTTGATTCCAGGGAGTTTATAGGTAGTGTTTGATTCCAGGGAGTTTATAGGTAGTGTTTGATTCCAGGGAGATTATAGGTAATGTTTGATTCCAGGGAGATTATAGGTAGTGTTTGATTCCAGGGAGTTTATAGGTAGTGTTTGATTCCAGGGAGATTATAGGTAGTGTTTGATTCCAGGGAGATTATAGGTAGTGTTTGATTCCAGGGAGTTTATAGGTAGTGTTTGATTCCAGGGAGTTTATAGGTAGTGTTTGATTCCAGGGAGTTTATAG
>NW_027010634.1:0-22500 GCF_036934945.1 Oncorhynchus masou masou | reverse complement strand
TGGTCGAGGGCAGTCAGGTCTGGAGTGAACCAAGGGCTATATCTGTTCTTAGTTCTGCATTTTTTGAACGGAGCATGCTTATCTAAAATGGTGAGGAAGTTACTCTTAAAGAATGACCAGGCATCCTCAACTGACGGGATGAGGTCAATGTCCTTCCAGGGTACCCGGTCCAGGTCGATTAGAAAGGCCTGCTCACAGAAGTGTTTTAGGGAGCGTTTGACAGTGATGAGGGGTGGTCGTTTGACTGCGGCTCCGTAGCGGATACAGGCAATGAGGCAGTGGTCGCTGAGATCCTGATTGAAGACAGCGGAGGTGTACTTGGAGGGCCAGGGGTGTTAAGCATATCCCAGTTTAGGTCACCTAACAGAACAAACTCTGAAGCTAGATGGGGGGCAATCAATTCACAAATGGTGTCCAGGGCACAGCTGGGAGCTGAGGGGGGTCGGTAGCAGGCGGCAACAGTGAGCGACTTATTTCTGGAGAGAGTAATTTTCAGAATTAGTAGTTCGAACTGTTTGGGTATGGACCTGGAAAGTATGACATTACTTTGCAGGCTATCTCTGCAGTAGACTGCAACTCCTCCCCCTTTGGCAGTTCTATCTTGACGGAAGATGTTATAGTTGGGTATGGAAATCTCAGAATTTTTGGTGGCCTTCCTGAGCCAGGACTCAGACACGGCAAGGACATCAGGGTTAGCAGAGTGTGCTAAAGCGGTGAGTAAAACAAACTTAGGGAGGAGGCTTCTGATGTTGACATGCATGAAACCAAGGCTTTTTCGATCACAGAAGTCAACAAATGAGGGTGCCTGGGGACATGCAGGGCCTGGGTTTACCTCCACATCACCCGCGGAACAGAGAAGGAGTAGTATGAGGGTGCGGCTAAAGGCTATCAAAACTGGTCGCCTAGAGCATTGGGGACAGAGAATAAGAGGAGCAGGTTTCTGGGCATGGTAGAATATATTCAGGGCATAATGCGCAGACAGGGGTATGGTGGGGTGCGGGTACAGCGGAGGTAAGCCCAGGCACTGGGTGATGATGAGAGAGGTTGTATCTCTGGACATGCTAGTTGTAAAGGGTGAGGTCACCGCATGTGTGGGAGGTGGGACAAAGGAGGTATCAGGGGTATGAAGAGTGGAACTAGGCGCTCCATTGTGAACTAAAACAATGATAACTAACCTGAACAACAGTAAACAAGGCATATTGACATTTGAGAGAGACATACAGCGAGGCATACAGTAATCACAGGTGTTGAATTGGGAAAGCTAGCTTAAACAGTAGGTGAGACAACAAGAGCTAATCAGCTAGCACAACAACAGCAGGTAAAATGGCGTTGACTAGGCAACGGGCCGACAGATAAAACATAAACAAGCAGAATGAGGTACCGTGATTAATGGACATTCCAGCGTGCATCAGCTATGTAGCCAGGTGATCAGTGTCCAGGGGGCAGGGAAGCTGGATTAGTGAGTGTTATCCAGGTTAAAAAAACTAACAATGACTAAATAGCTTGTAGCTAGTTAGCTAGTTAGCTTCTGGAGGTTCTTGAGTGTGTTCTAAAAATTAACAATAATAGCGATTCCGTATCACATTGGGTGAGGCAGGTTACCGGAAGGTATAAACAAATTAAAAATCGGAAAGAGATAAGATTGTAAATATGGGTCCAGTGAGTGTTTGGGACGAGGCGATTCAGACGGTTAGCAGGCCTGTGCTAACAAGCTAACAGTTAGTAGGCCTGGGCTAAACAAGGTAGCAGTTAGCAGGCCGAGATAGCAAGCCAGGGGATAGCAAGGGCTAGAGAGTTAGCCTTTGGGGGACGTCGCGATGGGGTGAGTCTGTTTATTCCTCTTCATGCGGTGACATCGATAGACCGGTCGTGGGTTCGGGTAATTGTAGCCCAGGAGTATGCTACGGTGGTAGCACAAGTGCTCTGGCGGGGCTAGCTTCAGGCTAAGTGGGTGGAAGCGCTAGCCAGCAGTAATCGTCCGGGGTTGCGGTTTAGCTAAATAACTAGTTGTGAAGATCCAGATGTTCCGTTTTGCGGCGGGAATCCGGGGGTAAAAAAATAGAAAATAAAAAATAGGTCCGTTATGCTCTGGTTAGAGTCGCGTGAGCTTTTCGTGCTAAAGGTTAGCTGATGACCGGTTAGCTGAAGACCGCTAGCATAGCTGGTAGTTAGCTGGCTAGCTTCAGTTGAGGGGTTCCGGTTCCGAAGTAAATATAAATACTAAATACTTTAGGAAAAAAGAAAAATAGCTACGTTGGGTGAGGCGGATTGAAGGAGAGTATTTGGAAGCTGAGGTTTAGCGAAATGTTTTAAAAGATATGCGAAGAAAAAATATGTAAAAACGAAAAAAGACGAAATATACACGGGACAAGGGACACGACACGTCTTACTGCTACGCCATCTTGGAGGGGGGGGGTGTATATATATATTTATATGTTTGTATATATGTTTGTATATATGTCTGTCTGTCTTTTATTTTTTTGCTTAAAAATAAATGGGGGATTGGAAGTGATGTAGACAATTACATTAGAAGCTACAGTCCATCTGCAATACTAAAACTGATCTACCCACTAAAAAAATTAACATCTATAAAAGAAATGCTCCCGGCCAAGTTTGGAGGGTGTTGAAACCACTGGTACACTCGTATGTATTCATACATGAATACATATAGACATACACATGGCTACCTAATAATGTAGGCTATGCTCTCTTATTTATCGATATTCATGGACACACACTGTTCAGTAATATACATGACGTACGTACACAAGCACATCCCAAGCTCATTTTGACATGTATCATAGCATGCCCATTTACACCCAAACAAAATCCAGTCTCCACATATGCAAACACACTTTGTCTCTGTCACACTCTTAGCCCACTCCGCGTCTGTCCTGAGTGATGTATGAACAGATCCACAGCCTCATTTCGCGCGCACACACACGCTATAATCTGGCTTAAGACTAACAGTAGAGAAAATCTGCCTAGAGTGATGTAATACCATACATTAATATAATGTGAAGTGATCATGTCTTACTGGTAGCAGGGATCTTTGACCTCTTCTCTCATGACAAGGGGATTGTGGCCAACCTGCGGTCAGCAGTAGTTAGTTGAGCTCTCAACCTTTTGGCATAAACACAAAATGGCTGTTGGGTTGCTGTGGTGCGAGAAACAGGACACAATGACTGACTTAGCTACTCCTGATTTGTTGCAATGCGCGATTGGCGGCAGGTGATTGGCTGAGAGATAATAGCTTGCTAGGCCTCCCTTCCTTACCGACAATCCCATATTGCCCTCTTCATTGCCTTAACACTAAATTTTCATCAATTAACCTTTAATTAACCTTTAATTGATGACAAATTAGTTGGATAGGTCAATGAAGGAGAACTGTTGTAATGACAACAGGCAGAGAGAGAGGCTGTTCTTTAGCGTTATGTGACTGCTTAATCTGCCTGCATATTAGCCGCTCGAGTGCTAAGGAAATGGCGAGCGAGAGCGCGTGTCTAACCGAAGGGGAGAGGGGGGCTGATGAACGAGTTTCAACCTCAGTGTTGTCGGACGGATGCCTTGAGAAAGAAATTACTTCTCACTTTCTCCATGTTTGTGTGTCGGTCTCCCTGTGTGTGTGTGTGTGTCGGTCTCCCTGTGTGTGTGTGTGTGTGTCGGTCTCCCTGTGTGTGTGTGTGTGTGTGTGTGTGTGTGTCGGTCTCCCTGTGTGTGTGTGTGTGTGTGTGTGTGTCGGTCTCCCTGTCTGTGTGTGTGTGTCGGTCTCCCTGTCCGTGTGTGTGTCGGTCTCCCTGTCTGTGTGTGTGTCGGTCTCCCTGTCTGTGTGTGTGTCGGTCTCCCTGTCTGTGTGTGTGTCGGTCTCCCTGTCTGTGTGTGTGTCGGTCTCCCTGTGTGTGTGTGTGTGTGTGTGTGTGTCGGTCTCCCTGTCTGTGTGTGTGTGTCGGTCTCCCTGTCCGTGTGTGTGTCGGTCTCCCTGTCTGTGTGTGTGTCGGTCTCCCTGTCTGTGTGTGTGTCGGTCTCCCTGTCTGTGTGTGTGTCGGTCTCCCTGTCTGTGTGTGTGTCGGTCTCCCTGTGTGTGTGTGTGTGTGTGTGTGTGTCGGTCTCCCTGTGTGTGTGTGTGTCGGTCTCCCTGTGTGTGTGTGTGTCGGTCTCCCTGTGTGTGTGTGTGTGTGTGTGTCGGTCTCCCTGTGTGTGTCGGTCTCCCTGTGTGTGTCGGTCTCCCTGTGTGTGTGTGTGTCGGTCTCCCTGTGTGTGTGTGTGTCGGTCTCCCTGTGTGTGTCGGTCTCCCTGTGTGTGTGTGTCGGTCTCCCTGTGTGTGTGTGTGTCGGTCTCCCTGTGTGTGTGTGTCGGTCTCCCTGTGTGTGTGTGTCGTTCTCCCTGTGTGTGTGTGTCGGTCTCCCTGTGTGTGTGTGTCGGTCTCCCTGTGTGTGTGTGTCGGTCTCCCTGTCTGTGTGTGTGTGTGTCGGTCTCCCTGTCTGTGTGTGTGTGTGTGTCGGTCTCCCTGTGTGTGTGTGTGTGTGTGTGTGTGTGTCGGTCTCCCTGTCTGTGTGTGTGTCGGTCTCCCTGTCTGTGTGTGTGTCGGTCTCCCTGTCTGTGTGTGTGTCGGTCTCCCTGTCTGTGTGTGTGTGTGTGTCGGTCTCCCTGTGTGTGTGTGTGTGTCGGCCTCCCTGTGTGTGTGTGTGTGTGTGTGTCGGTCTCCCTGTCTGTGTGTGTGTCGGTCTCCCTGTCTGTGTGTGTGTCGGTCTCCCTGTCTGTGTGTGTGTCGGTCTCCCTGTCTGTGTGTGTGTCGGTCTCCCTGTCTGTGTGTGTGTGTGTCGGTCTCCCTGTGTGTGTGTGTGTCGGTCTCCCTGTGTGTGTGTGTGTCGGTCTCCCTGTGTGTGTGTGTGTGTGTGTGTCGGTCTCCCTGTGTGTGTCGGTCTCCCTGTGTGTGTCGGTCTCCCTGTGTGTGTGTGTGTCGGTCTCCCTGTGTGTGTGTGTGTCGGTCTCCCTGTGTGTGTGTGTGTCGGTCTCCCTGTGTGTGTGTGTCGGTCTCCCTGTGTGTGTGTGTCGTTCTCCCTGTGTGTGTGTGTCGGTCTCCCTGTGTGTGTGTGTCGGTCTCCCTGTGTGTGTGTGTCGGTCTCCCTGTCTGTGTGTGTGTGTGTCGGTCTCCCTGTCTGTGTGTGTGTGTGTGTCGGTCTCCCTGTGTGTGTGTGTGTGTGTGTGTGTGTCGGTCTCCCTGTCTGTGTGTGTGTCGGTCTCCTGTCTGTGTGTGTGTCGGTCTCCCTGTCTGTGTGTGTGTCGGTCTCCCTGTCTGTGTGTGTGTGTGTGTCGGTCTCCCTGTGTGTGTGTGTGTGTCGGCCTCCCTGTGTGTGTGTGTGTGTGTCGGTCTCCCTGTCTGTGTGTGTGTCGGTCTCCCTGTCTGTGTGTGTGTCGGTCTCCCTGTCTGTGTGTGTGTCGGTCTCCCTGTCTGTGTGTGTGTCGGTCTCCCTGTCTGTGTGTGTGTGTGTCGGTCTCCCTGTGTGTGTGTGTGTGTGTGTCGGTCTCCCTGTCTGTGTGTGTGTGTGTGTTTCGGTCTCCCTGTCTGTGTGTGTGTCGGTCTCCCTGTGTGTGTGTGTGTCGGTCTCCCTGTGTGTGTCGGTGTGTGTGTGTGTCGGTCTCCCTGTCTGTGTGTGTGTCGGTCTCCCCGTCTGTGTGTGTGTGTCGGTCTCCCCGTCTGTGTGTGTGTGTCGGTCTCCCCGTCTGTGTGTGTGTGTCGGTCTCCCCGTCTGTGTGTGTGTGTGTCGGTCTCCCTGTCTGTGTGTGTGTGTGTCGGTCTCCCTGTGTGTGTGTGTGTGTCGGTCTCCCTGTCTGTGTGTGTGTATCGGTCTCCCTGTCTGTGTGTGTGTGTGTGTCGGTCTCCCTGTCTGTGTGTGTGTGTGTGTCGGTCTCCCTGTCTGTGTGTGTGTGTGTGTCGGTCTCCCTGTCTGTGTGTGTGTGTGTCGGTCTCCCTGTCTGTGTGTGTGTCGGTCTCCCTGTCTGTGTGTGTGTCGGTCTCCCTGTCTGTGTGTGTGTTTGTCGGTCTCCCTGTCTGTGTGTGTGTGTGTCGGTCTCCCTGTCTGTGTGTGTGTGTGTCGGTCTCCCTGTCTGTGTGTGTGTGTGTGTGTCGGTCTCCCTGTCTGTGTGTGTGTCGGTCTCCCTGTCTGTGTGTGTGTTTGTCGGTCTCCCTGTCTGTGTGTGTGTGTGTGTCGGTCTCCCTGTCTGTGTGTGTGTGTGTCGGTCTCCCTGTCTGTGTCTGTGTGTGTGTGTGTCGGTCTCCCTGTCTGTGTGTGTGTGTGTCGGTCTCCCTGTCTGTGTGTGTGTGTGTCGGTCTCCCTGTCTGTGTCTGTGTGTGTGTGTGTCGGTCTCCCTGTCTGTGTGTGTGTGTGTGTCGGTCTCCCTGTCTGTGTGTGTGTGTGTCGGTCTCCCTGTCTGTGTGTGTGTGTGTCGGTCTCCCTGTCTGTGTGTGTGTGTGTCGGTCTCCCTGTCTGTGTGTGTGTGTGTCGGTCTCCCTGTCTGTGTGTGTGTGTGTCGGTCTCCCTGTCTGTGTGTGTGTGTGTGTGTCGGTCTCCCTGTCTGTGTGTGTGTGTGTCGGTCTCCCTGTCTGTGTGTGTGTGTGTCGGTCTCCCTGTCTGTGTGTGTGTGTGTCGGTCTCCCTGTGTGTGTGTGTGTGTGTCGGTCTCCCTGTCTGTGTGTGTGTGTGTCGGTCTCCCTGTGTGTGTGTGTGTGTGTGTGTGTGTGTGTGTGTGTGTCGGTCTCCCTGTCTGTGTGTGTGTGTGTGTCGGTCTCCCTGTGTGTGTCGGTCTCCCTGTGTGTGTCAGTCTCCCTGTGTGTGTGTGTGTGTCGGTCTCCCTGTGTGTGTGTGTGTGTCGGTCTCCCTGTGTGTGTGTGTCGGTCTCCCTGTGTGTGTGTGTCGGTCTCCCTGTGTGTGTGTGTCGGTCTCCCTGTGTGTGTGTGTCGGTCTCCCTGTCTGTGTGTGTGTGTGTCGGTCTCCCTGTCTGTGTGTGTGTGTGTGTCGGTCTCCCTGTGTGTGTGTGTGTGTGTGTCGGTCTCCCTGTCTGTGTGTGTGTGTGTGTGTCGGTCTCTCTGTGTGTGTGTGTGTGTCGGCCTCCCTGTGTGTGTGTGTGTGTGTGTGTGTCGGTCTCCCTGTCTGTGTGTGTGTCGGTCTCCCTGTCTGTGTGTGTGTCGGTCTCCCTGTCTGTGTGTGTGTCGGTCTCCCTGTCTGTGTGTGTGTCGGTCTCCCTGTCTGTGTGTGTGTGTGTCGGTCTCCCTGTCTGTGTGTGTGTGTGTCGGTCTCCCTGTCTGTGTGTGTGTGTGTGTGTGTGTGTGTCGGTCTCCCTGTCTGTGTGTGTGTGTGTGTGTGTCGGTCTCCCTGTCTGTGTGTGTGTCGGTCTCCCTGTCTGTGTGTGTGTGTGTCGGTCTCCCTGTCTGTGTGTGTGTGTGTCGGTCTCCCTGTCTGTGTGTGTGTGTGTCGGTCTCCCTGTCTGTGTGTGTGTGTGTCGGTCTCCCTGTGTGTGTGTGTGTCGGTCTCCCTGTGTGTGTCGGTGTGTGTGTGTGTGTGTGTGTGTCGGTCTCCCTGTCTGTGTGTGTGTCGGTCTCCCTGTCTGTGTGTGTGTCGGTCTCCCTGTCTGTGTGTGTGTGTCGGTCTCCCTGTCTGTGTGTGTGTGTCGGTCTCCCTGTCTGTGTGTGTGTGTGTCGGTCTCCCTGTCTGTGTGTGTGTGTCGGTCTCCCTGTCTGTGTGTGTGTGTCGGTCTCCCTGTCTGTGTGTGTGTGTGTCGGTCTCCCTGTGTGTGTGTGTGTGTGTCGGTCTCCCTGTCTGTGTGTGTGTGTGTGTCGGTCTCCCTGTCTGTGTGTGTGTGTCGGTCTCCTGTCTGTGTGTGTGTGTGTGTGTCGGTCTCCCTGTCTGTGTGTGTGTCGGTCTCCCTGTCTGTGTGTGTGCGTCGGTCTCCCTGTCTGTGTGTGTGCGTCAGTCTCCCTGTCTGTGTGTGTGTGTGTCGGTCTCCCTGTCTGTGTGTGTGTCGGTCTCCCTGTGTGTGTGTTTCGGTCTCCCTGTGTGTGTGTGTGTGTCGGTCTCCCTGTCTGTGTGTGTGTCGGTCTCCCTGTCTGTGTGTGTGTCGGTCTCCCTGTCTGTGTGCGTGTGTGTGTCGGTCTCCCTGTCTGTGTGTGTGTCGGTCTCCCTGTCTGTGTGCGTGTGTCGGTCTCCCTGTCTGTGTGTGTGTCGGTCTCCCTGTGAGTGTGTGTGTGTGTGTGTGTGTCGGTCTCCCTGTCTGTGTGTGTGTCGGTCTCCCTGTCTGTGTGTGTGTCGGTCTCCCTGTCTGTGTGTGTGTCGGTCTCCCTGTCTGTGTGTGTGTGTCGGTCTCCCTGTCTGTGTGTGTGTCGGTCTCCCTGTGTGTGTGTGTGTGTGTGTGTGTGTTGGTCTCCCTGTCTGTGTGTGTGTGTGTGTTGGTCTCCTGTCTGTGTGTGTGTGTGTGTCGGTCTCCCTGTCTGTGTGTGTGTGTGTGTCGGTCTCCCTGTCTGTGTGTGTGTGTGTGTCGGTCTCCCTGTCTGTGTGTGTGTGTGTGTCGGTCTCCTGTCTGTGTGTGTGTGTGTGTCGGTCTCCCTGTCTGTGTGTGTGTCGGTCTCCCTGTCTGTGTGTGTGTGTGTGTCGGTCTCCCTGTCTGTGTGTGTGTCGGTCTCCCTGTCTGTGTGTGTGTCGGTCTCCCTGTCTGTGTGTGTGTCGGTCTCCCTGTCTGTGTGTGTGTCGGTCTCCCTGTCTGTGTGTGTGTCGGTCTCCCTGTCTGTGTGTGTGTCGGTCTCCCTGTCTGTGTGTGTGTGTGTCGGTCTCCTGTCTGTGTGTGTGTGTGTGTGTGTGTGTGTGTCGGTCTCCCTGTCTGTGTGTGTGTGTGTCGGTCTCCCTGTCTGTGTGTGTGTGTGTCGGTCTCCCTGTCTGTGTGTGTGTGTGTGTGTCGGTCTCCCTGTCTGTGTGTGTGTGTGTGTGTCGGTCTCCCTGTCTGTGTGTGTGTGTGTGTCGGTCTCCCTGTCTGTGTGTGTGTCGGTCTCCCTGTGAGTGTGTGTGTGTGTGTGTGTCGGTCTCCCTGTGAGTGTGTGTGTGTGTGTGTGTGTCGGTCTCCCTGTCTGTGTGTGTGTCGGTCTCCCTGTCTGTGTGTGTGTCGGTCTCCCTGTCTGTGTGTGTGTCGGTCTCCCTGTCTGTGTGTGTGTCGGTCTCCCTGTCTGTGTGTGTGTCGGTCTCCCTGTCTGTGTGTGTGTCGGTCTCCTGTCTGTGTGTGTGTCGGTCTCCCTGTCTGTGTGTGTGTCGGTCTCCCTGTCTGTGTGTGTGTCGGTCTCCCTGTCTCTGTGTGTGTCGGTCTCCCTGTCTGTGTGTGTGTCGGTCTCCCTGTCTGTGTGTGTGTGTGTGTGTCGGTCTCCCTGTCTGTGTGTGTGTGTGTGTGTGTGTCGGTCTCCCTGTCTGTGTGTGTGTCGGTCTCCCTGTCTGTGTGTGTGTCGGTCTCCCTGTCTGTGTGTGTGTCGGTCTCCCTGTCTGTGTGTGTGTCGGTCTCCCTGTCTGTGTGCGTGTGTGTGTCGGTCTCCCTGTCTGTGTGTGTGTCGGTCTCCCTGTCTGTGTGCGTGTGTGTGTCGGTCTCCCTGTCTGTGTGTGTGTCGGTCTCCCTGTCTGTGTGTGTGTGTGTGTGTGTGTGTCGGTCTCCCTGTCTGTGTGTGTGTGTGTCGGTCTCCCTGTCTGTGTGTGTGTGTGTCGGTCTCCCTGTCTGTGTGTGTGTGTGTGTCGGTCTCCCTGTCTGTGTGTGTGTGTGTGTGTCGGTCTCCCTGTCTGTGTGTGTGTGTGTCGGTCTCCCTGTCTGTGTGTGTGTCGGTCTCCCTGTGAGTGTGTGTGTGTGTGTGTGTCGGTCTCCCTGTGAGTGTGTGTGTGTGTGTGTGTCGGTCTCCCTGTCTGTGTGTGTGTCGGTCTCCCTGTCTGTGTGTGTGTCGGTCTCCCTGTCTGTGTGTGTGTCGGTCTCCTGTCTGTGTGTGTGTCGGTCTCCCTGTCTGTGTGTGTGTCGGTCTCCTGTCTGTGTGTGTGTCGGTCTCCCTGTCTGTGTGTGTGTCTCCTGTCGTGTCTCTCCTGTCTGTGTGTGTGTGTGGTCTCCCCTGTCTGTGTGTGTGTGGTCTCCCTGTCTGTGTGTGTGTCGGTCTCCCTGTCTGTGTGTGTGTCGGTCTCCTGTCTCTGTGTGTGTGTCGGTCTCCCTGTCTGTGTGTGTGTCGGTCTCCCTGTCTGTCTGTGTGTGTCGGTCTCCCTGTGTGTGTCGGTCTCCCTGTCTGTGTGTGTGTGGTCTCCCTGTCTCCCTGTCTGTGTGTGTGTCGGTCTCCCTGTCTGTGTGTGTCGGTCTCCCTGTCTGTGTGCGTGTGTGTGTCGGTCTCCTGTCTGTGTGTGTGTCGGTCTCCCTGTCTGTGTGTGTGTGTGTGTGTCGGTCTCCCTGTCTGTGTGTGTGTCGGTCTCCCTGTCTGTGTGCGTGTGTGTATGTCGGTCTCCCTGTCTGTGTGTGTGTCGGTCTCCCTGTCTGTGTGTGTGTCGGTCTCCCTGTCTGTGTGTGTGTCGGTCTCCCTGTCTGTGTGTGTGTCGGTCTCCCTGTCTGTGTGTGTGTCGGTCTCCCTGTCTGTGTGTGTGTCGGTCTCCCTGTCTGTGTGTGTGTGTGTCGGTCTCCCTGTCTGTGTGTGTGTGTGTCGGTCTCCCTGTCTGTGTGTGTCGGTCTCCTGTCTGTGTGTGTGTGTGTCGGTCTCCCTGTCTGTGTGTGTGTCGGTCTCCCTGTCTGTGTGTGTGTGTGTCGGTCTCCCTGTCTGTGTGTGTGTCGGTCTCCCTGTCTGTGTGTGTGTCGGTCTCCCTGTCTGTGTGTGTGTCGGTCTCCCTGTCTGTGTGTGTGTCGGTCTCCCTGTCTGTGTGTGTGTGTGTCTGTGTCCCTGTCTCCCTGTCTGTGTGTGTGTGTGTCTGTGTGTGTGTCGGTCTCCCTGTCTGTGTGTGTGTGTGTCGGTCTCCCTGTCTGTGTGTGTGTGTGTCTCCCTGTCTGTGTGTGTGTGTGTCGGTCTCCCTGTCTGTGTGTGTGTGTGTCGGTCTCCCTGTCTGTGTGTGTGTGTGTCGGTCTCCCTGTGTGTGTGTGTGTCGGTCTCCCTGTCTGTGTGTGTGTGTCGGTCTCCCTGTCTCCCTGTCTGTGTGTGTGTGTCGGTCTCCTGTCTGTGTGTGTGTGTGTCGGTCTCCCTGTCTGTGTGTGTGTGTGTCGGTCTCCCTGTCTGTGTGTGTGTGTGTGTCGGTCTCCCTGTCTGTGTGTGTGTGTGTCGGTCTCCTGTCTCTGTGTGTGTGTCGGTCTCCCTGTCTGTGTGTGTGTGTGTCGGTCTCCCTGTGTGTGTGTGTGTGTGTGTCGGTCTCCCTGTCTGTGTGTGTGTGTGTGTGTGTGTGTGTGTGTCGGTCTCCTGTCTGTGTGTGTGTGTGTGTCGGTCTCCCTGTGTGTGTCAGTCTCCCTGTGTGTGTGTGTGTCGGTCTCCCTGTGTGTGTGTGTCGGTCTCCCTGTGTGTGTGTGTCGGTCTCCCTGTCTGTGTGTGTGTCGGTCTCCCTGTCTGTGTGTGTGTGTGTGTCGGTCTCCCTGTGTGTGTGTGTGTGTGTGTCGGTCTCCCTGTCTGTGTGTGTGTGTGTGTGTCGGTCTCCCTGTGTGTGTGTGTGTCGGCCTCCCTGTGTGTGTGTGTGTGTGTGTGTGTGTCGGTCTCCCTGTCTGTGTGTGTGTCGGTCTCCCTGTCTGTGTGTGTGTCGGTCTCCCTGTCTGTGTGTGTGTGTCGGTCTCCCTGTCTGTGTGTGTGTGTGTCGGTCTCCCTGTGTGTGTGTGTGTGTGTGTGTGTGTCGGTCTCCCTGTCTGTGTGTGTGTGTGTGTGTGTCGGTCTCCCTGTCTGTGTGTGTGTCGGTCTCCTGTCTGTGTGTGTGTCGGTCTCCTGTCTGTGTGTGTGTGTGTCGGTCTCCTGTCTGTGTGTGTGTGTCGGTCTCCTGTCTGTGTGTGTGTGTGTCGGTCTCTCTGTCTGTGTGTGTGTGTGTGTCGGTCTCCCTGTGTGTGTGGTGTGTGTGTCGGTGTGTGTGTGTGTGTGTGTGTCGGTCTCCCTGTCTGTGTGTGTGTCGGTCTCCCTGTCTGTGTGTGTGTCGGTCTCCCTGTCTGTGTGTGTGTCGGTCTCCCTGTCTGTGTGTGTGTCGGTCTCCCTGTCTGTGTGTGTGTCGGTCTCCCTGTGTGTGTGTGTGTGTGTGTGTGTGTGTGTGTGTGTGTGTGTGTGTGTGTCGGTCTCCCTGTCTGTGTGTGTGTGTGTGTCGGTCTCCCTGTCTGTGTGTGTGTGTGTGTCGGTCTCCCTGTCTGTGTGTGTGTGTGTGTCGTGTCTCCCTGTCTGTGTGTGTGTGTGTGTGTCGGTCTCCCTGTCTGTGTGTGTGTGTCGGTCTCCCTGTCTGTGTGTGTGTCGGTCTCCCTGTCTGTGTGTGTGTCGGTCTCCCTGTCTGTGTGTGTGTCGGTCTCCCTTCTGTGTGTGTGTCGGTCTCCCTGTCTGTGTGTGTGTCGGTCTCCTGTCTGTGTGTGTGTCGGTCTCCCTGTCTGTGTGTGTGTCGGTCTCCCTGTCTGTGTGTGTGTCGGTCTCCCTGTCTGTGTGTGTGTCGGTCTCCCTGTCTGTGTGTGTGTCGGTCTCCCTGTCTGTGTGTGTGTCGGTCTCCCTGTGTGTGTGTGTGTGTGTGTGTGTGTGTGTGTTGGTCTCCCTGTCTGTGTGTGTGTGTGTGTCGGTCTCCCTGTCTGTGTGTGTGTGTGTGTGTCGGTCTCCCTGTCTGTGTGTGTGTGTGTGTCGGTCTCCCTGTCTGTGTGTGTGTGTGTGTGTCGGTCTCCCTGTCTGTGTGTGTGTGTGTGTCGGTCTCCCTGTCTGTGTGTGTGTCGGTCTCCTGTCTGTGTGTGTGTCGGTCTCCCTGTCTGTGTGTGTGTCGGTCTCCCTGTCTGTGTGTGTGTCGGTCTCCCTGTCTGTGTGTGTGTCGGTCTCCCTGTCTGTGTGTGTGTCGGTCTCCCTGTCTGTGTGTGTGTCGGTCTCCCTGTCTGTGTGTGTGTCGGTCTCCCTGTCTGTGTGTGTGTCTGTCTCCCTGTCTGTGTGTGTGTCGGTCTCCCTGTCTGTGTGTGTGTCGGTCTCCCTGTCTGTGTGTGTGTCGGTCTCCCTGTCTGTGTGTGTGTCGGTCTCCTGTCTGTGTGTGTGTCGGTCTCCCTGTCTGTGTGTGTGTGTGTGTGTCGGTCTCCCTGTCTGTGTGTGTGTGTGTGTGTCGGTCTTCCTGTCTGTGTGTGTGTCGGTCTCCCTGTGAGTGTGTGTGTGTGTGTCGGTCTCCCTGTGAGTGTGTGTGTGTGTGTGTCGGTCTCCCTGTCTGTGTGTGTGTCGGTCTCCCTGTCTGTGTGTGTGTCGGTCTCCCTGTCTGTGTGTGTGTCGGTCTCCCTGTCTGTGTGTGTGTCGGTCTCCCTGTCTGTCTGTGTGTCGGTCTCCCTGTCTGTGTGTGTGTCGGTCTCCCTGTCTGTGTGTGTGGTCTCTCCTGTCTGTGTGTGTGTCGGTCTCCCTGTCTGTGTGTGTGTGTGTGTGTGTGTGTCGGTCTCCCTGTCTGTGTGTGTGTGTGTGTGTGTGTCGGTCTCCCTGTCTGTGTGTGTGTGTGTGTCGGTCTCCCTGTCTGTGTGTGTGTGTGTGTGTCGGTCTCCCTGTCTGTGTGTGTGTGTGTGTGTCGGTCTCCCTGTCTGTGTGTGTGTCGGTCTCCCTGTCTGTGTGTGTGTCGGTCTCCCTGTCTGTGTGTGTGTCGGTCTCCCTGTCTGTGTGTGTGTCGGTCTCCCTGTCTGTGTGTGTGTGTGTGTCGGTCTCCCTGTCTGTGTGTGTGTCGGTCTCCCTGTCTGTGTGTGTGTCGGTCTCCCTGTCTGTGTGTGTGTCGGTCTCCCTGTCTGTGTGTGTGTCGGTCTCCCTGTCTGTGTGTGTGTCGGTCTCCTGTCTGTGTGTGTGTGTGTCGGTCTCCCTGTCTGTGTGTGTGTCGGTCTCCTGTCTGTGTGCGTGTGGGTGTCTCTGTGTCGGTCTCCTGTCTGTGTGTGTGTCGGTCTCCTGTGAGTGTGTGTGTGTGTGTGTCGGTCTCCCTGTCTGTGTGTGTGTCGGTCTCCCTGTCTGTGTGTGTGTCGGTCTCCCTGTCTGTGTGTGTGTCGTTCTCCCTGTCTGTGTGTGTGTCGGTCTCCCTGTCTGTGTGTGTGTCGGTCTCCCTGTCTGTGTGTGTGTGTGTCGGTCTCCCTGTCTGTGTGTGTGTGTGTGTGTGTCGGTCTCCCTGTCTGTGTGTGTGTGTGTGTGTGTCGGTCTCCCTGAGTGTGTGTGTGTGTGTGTGTGTCGGTCTCCCTGTCTGTGTGTGTGTCGGGCTCCCTGTCTGTGTGTGTGTCGGTCTCCCTGTCTGTGTGTGTGTCGGTCTCCCTGTCTGTGTGTGTGTCGGTCTCCCTGTCTGTGTGTGTGTCGGTCTCCCTGTCTGTGTGTGTGTCGGTCTCCCTGTCTGTGTGCGTGTGGGTGTGTCGGTCTCCCTGTCTGTGTGTGTGTCGGTCTCCCTGTCTGTGTGTGTGTGTGTGTGTGTGTGTGTGTCGGTCTCCCTGTCTGTGTGTGTGTCGGTCTCCCTGTCTGTGTGTGTGTCGGTCTCCCTGTCTGTGTGTGTGTCGGTCTCCCTGTCTGTGTGTGTGTCGGTCTCCCTGTCTGTGTGTGTCGGTCTCCTGTCTGTGTGTGTGTGTGTGTCGGTCTCCCTGTCTGTGTGTGTGTGTGTCGGTCTCCCTGTCTGTGTGTGTGTCGGTCTCCCTGTCTGTGTGTGTGTCGGTCTCCCTGTCTGTGTGTGTGTCGGTCTCCCTGTCTGTGTGTGTGTCGGTCTCCTGTGTGTGTGTGTCGGTCTCCCTGTCTGTGTGTGTGTGTGTCTCCCTGTCTGTGTGTGTGTCGGTCTCCCTGTGAGTGTGTGTGTGTGTCGGTCTCCCTGTCTGTGTGTGTGTCGGTCTCCCTGTCTGTGTGTGTGTCGGTCTCCCTGTCTGTGTGTGTGTCGGTCTCCCTGTCTGTGTGTGTGTGTGTCGGTCTCCCTGTCTGTGTGTGTGTCGGTCTCCCTGTCTGTGTGTGTGTGGTCTCCCTGTCTGTGTGTGTGTGTGTCGGTCTCCCTGTCTGTGTGTGTGTGTGGTGTGTCGGTCTCCCTGTCTGTGTGTGTGTCGGTCTCCCTGTCTGTGTGTGTGTGTGGTCTCCCTGTCTGTGTGTGTGTCGGTCTCCCTGTCTGTGTGTGTGTCGGTCTCCCTGTCTGTGTGTGTGTCGGTCTCCCTGTCTGTGTGTGTGTGTCGTCTCCTGTCTGTGTGTGTGTCGGTCTCCCTGTCTGTGTGTGTGTCGGTCTCCCTGTCTGTGTGTGTGTCGGTCTCCCTGTCTGTGTGTGTGTCGGTCTCCCTGTCTGTGTGTGTGTGTGTGTGTGTGTCGGTCTCCCTGTCTGTGTGTGTGTGTGTCTCCCTGTCTGTGTGTGTGTGTGTGTCTGTGTGTGTGTCTCCCTGTCTGTGTGTGTGTGTGTCGGTCTCCCTGTCTGTGTGTGTGTGTGTGTGTGTCGGTCTCCTGTCTGTGTGTGTGTGTGTGTGTGTCGGTCTCCCTGTCTGTGTGTGTGTCGGTCTCCCTGTCTGTGTGTGTGTGTGTCGGTCTCCCTGTCTGTGTGTGTGTGTGTGTGTCTCCCCTGTCTGTGTGTGTGTGTCGGTCTCCCTGTCTGTGTGTGTGTCGGTCTCCCTGTCTGTGTGTGTGTCGGTCTCCCTGTCTGTGTGTGTCGGTCTCCCTGTCTGTGTGTGTGTCGGTCTCCCTGTCTGTGTGTGTGTCGGTCTCCCTGTCTGTGTGTGTGTCGGTCTCCTGTCTGTGTGTGTGTCGGTCTCCCTGTCTGTGTGTGTGGTCTCCTGTCTGTGTGTGTGTCGGTCTCCTGTCTGTGTGTGTGTCGGTCTCCCTGTCTGTGTGTGTGTGTGTGTGTGTCGGTCTCCCTGTCTGTGTGTGTGTCGGTCTCCCTGTCTGTGTGTGTGTCGGTCTCCTGTCTGTGTGTGTGTCGGTCTCCTGTCTGTGTGTGTGTCGGTCTCCCTGTCTGTGTGTGTGTGGTCTCCCTGTCTGTGTGTGTGTCGGTCTCCCTGTCTGTGTGTGTGTCGGTCTCCCTGTCTGTGTGTGTGTCGGTCTCCCTGTCTGTGTGTGTGTCGGTCTCCCTGTCTGTGTGTGTGTGTGTCGGTCTCCCTGTCTGTGTGTGTGTCGTGTCTCCCTGTCTGTGTGTGTGTGTCTGTGTGTGTGTCGGTCTCCCTGTCTGTGTGTGTGTCGGTCTCCTGTCTGTGTGTGTGTGTGTCGGTCTCCCTGTCTGTGTGTGTGTCGGTGTGTGTGTCTCCCCTGTCTGTGTGTGTGTCGGTCTCCCTGTCTGTGTGTGTGTCGGTCTCCCTGTCTGTGTGTGTGTCGGTCTCCTGTCTGTGTGTGTGTGTGGTCTCCTGTCTGTGTGTGTGTCGGTCTCCTGTCTGTGTGTGTGTCGGTCTCCCTGTCTGTGTGTGTGTCGGTCTCCCTGTCTGTGTGTGTGTCGGTCTCCCTGTCTGTGTGCGTGTGTGTCGGTCTCCCTGTCTGTGTGCGTGTGGGTATGTCGGTCTCCCTGTCTGTGTGTGTGTCGGTCTCCCTGTCTGTGTGTGTGTGTGTGTGTGTCGGTCTCCCTGTCTGTGTGTGTGTCGGTCTCCCTGTCTGTGTGTGTGTCGGTCTCCCTGTCTGTGTGTGTGTCGGTCTCCCTGTCTGTGTGTGTGTCGGTCTCCCTGTCTGTGTGTGTGTCGGTCTCCTGTCTGTGTGTGTGTCGGTCTCCTGTCTGTGTGTGTGTCGGTCTCCTGTCTGTGTGTGTGTCGGTCTCCTGTCTGTGTGTGTGTCGGTCTCCCTGTCTGTGTGTGTGTCGGTCTCCCTGTCTGTGTGTGTGTCGGTCTCCCTGTGTGTGTGTGTGTCGGTCTCCCTGTCTGTGTGTGTGTGTGTGTCGGTCTCCCTGTCTGTGTGTGTGTCGGTCTCCCTGTCTGTGTGCGTGTGTGTGTCGGTCTCCCTGTCTGTGTGTGTGTCGGTCTCCCTGTCTGTGTGTGTGTCGGGCTCCCTGTCTGTGTGTGTGTCGGTCTCCCTGTCTGTTGTGTGTGTCGGTCTCCTGTCTGTGTGTGTGTCGGTCTCCTGTCTGTGTGTGTGTGTCGGTCTCCCTGTCTGTGTGCGTGTGTGTCGGTCTCCCTGTCTGTGTGTGTGTCGGTCTCCCTGTCTGTGTGTGTGTCGGTCTCCCTGTCTGTGTGCGTGTGTGGCGGTCTCCCTGTCTGTGTGCGTGTGGGTTTGTCGGTCTCCCTGTCTGTGTGTGTGTCGGTCTCCTGTCTGTGTGTGTGTCGGTCTCCCTGTGTGTGTGTGTGTCGGTCTCCCTGTCTGTGTGTGTGTGTGTGTGTCGGTCACCCTGTCTGTGTGTGTGTGTGTGTGTCGGTCTCCCTGTCTGTGTGTGTGTGTCGGTCTCCCTGTCTGTGTGTGTGTGTGTCGGTCTCCCTGTCTGTGTGTGTGTGTGTGTGTGTGTGTCGGTCTCCCTGTCTGTGTGTGTGTGTGTGTGTGTCGGTCTCCCTGTGTGTGTGCGTGTGTGTCGGTCTCCCTGTCTGTGTGTGTGTGTGTGTGTGTGTGTGTGTGTGTGTGTCGGTCTCCCTGTCTGTGTGTGTGTGTGTGTGTGTCGGTCTCCCTGTGAGTGTGTGTGTGTGTGTGTGTGTCGGGCTCCCTGTCTGTGTGTGTGTCGGGCTCCCTGTCTGTGTGTGTGTCGGTCTCCCTGTCTGTGTGTGTGTCGGTCTCCCTGTCTGTGTGTGTGTCGGTCTCCCTGTCTGTGTGTGTGTCGGTCTCCCTGTCTGTGTGTGTGTCGGTCTCCCTGTCTGTGTGCGTGTGTGTGTCGGTCTCCCTGTCTGTGTGTGTGTCGGGCTCCCTGTCTGTTTGTGTGTCGGTCTCCCTGTCTGTGTGTGTGTCGGTCTCCCTGTCTGTGTGTGTGTCGGTCTCCCTGTCTGTGTGCGTGTGTGTGTCGGTCTCCCTGTCTGTGTGTGTGTCGGTCTCCCTGTCTGTGTGCGTGTGGGTATGTCGGTCTCCCTGTCTGTGTGTGTGTCGGTCTCCCTGTGAGTGTGTGTGTGTGTGTGTCGGTCTCCCTCTCTGTGTGTTTGTCGGTCTCCCTGTCTGTGTGTGTGTCGGTCTCCCTGTCTGTGTGTGTGTCGGTCTCCCTGTCTGTGTGTGTGTCGGTCTCCCTGTCTGTGTGTGTGTCGGTCTCCCTGTCTGTGTGTGTGTCGGTCTCCCTGTCTGTGTGTGTGTCGGTCTCCCTGTCTGTGTGTGTGTCGGTCTCCCTGTCTGTGTGTGTGTCGGTCTCCCTGTCTGTGTGTGTGTCGGTCTCCCTGTGTGTGTGTGTGTCGGTCTCCCTGTCTGTGTGTGTGTGTGTGTCGGTCACCCTGTCTGTGTGTGTGTGTGTGTGTCGGTCTCCCTGTCTGTGTGTGTGTGTGTGTGTGTCGGTCTCCCTGTCTGTGTGTGTGTGTGTGTGTGTGTCGGTCTCCTGTCTGTGTGTGTGTGTGTGTCGGTCTCCCTGTCTGTGTGTGTGTGTGTGTGTGTCGGTCTCCCTGTGTGTGTGTGTGTGTGTGTGTGTGTGTGTCGGTCTCCCTGTCTGTGTGTGTGTGTGTGTGTGTGTGTCGGTCTCCCTGTCTGTGTGTGTGTGTGTGTGTGTGTCGGTCTCCCTGTCTGTGTGTGTGTGTGTGTGTGTCGGTCTCCCTGTGTGTGTGTGTGTGTGTGTGTGTGTCGGTCTCCCTGTCTGTGTGTGTGTCGGGCTCCTGTCTGTGTGTGTGTCGGTCTCCCTGTCTGTGTGTGTGTGTCGGTCTCCCTGTCTGTGTGCGTGTGTGTCGGTCTCCCTGTCTGTGTGTGTGTCGGTCTCCCTGTCTGTGTGCGTGTGTGTGTCGGTCTCCCTGTCTGTGTGTGTGTGTGTCGGTCTCCCTGTCTGTGTGCGTGTGTGTATGTCGGTCTCCCTGTCTGTGTGTGTGTCGGTCTCCCTGTCTGTGTGTGTGTCGGTCTCCCTGTCTGTGTGTGTGTCGGTCTCCCTGTCTGTGTGTGTGTCGGTCTCCCTGTCTGTGTGTGTGTCGGTCTCCCTGTCTGTGTGTGTGTCGGTCTCCCTGTCTGTGTGTGTGTCGGTCTCCCTGTCTGTGTGTGTGTCGGTCTCCCTGTCTGTGTGTGTGTCGGTCTCCCTGTGTGTGTGTGTGTCGGTCTCCCTGTCTGTGTGTGTGTGTGTGTCGGTCACCCTGTCTGTGTGTGTGTGTGTGTGTCGGTCACCCTGTCTGTGTGTGTGTGTGTGTCGGTCTCCCTGTCTGTGTGTGTGTGTGTGTGTGTGTGTCGGTCTCCCTGTCTGTGTGTGTGTGTGTGTGTGTGTCGGTCTCCTGTCTGTGTGTGTGTGTGTGTCGGTCTCCCTGTGTGTGTGTGTGTGTGTGTGTGTGTGTGTGTCCCTGTGTCTGTGTGTGTGTGTGTGTGTGTGTCGGTCTCCCTGTCTGTGTGTGTGTGTGTGTGTCGGTCTCCTGTCTGTGTGTGTGTGTGTGTGTCGGTCTCCCTGTGTGTGTGTGTGTGTGTGTGTGTGTCGGTCTCCCTGTGTGTGTGTGTCGGTCTCCCTGTGTGTGTGTGTCGGTCTCCCTGTGTGTGTGTGTCGGTCTCCCTGTGTGTGTGTGTGTGTGTGTCGGTCTCCCTGTGTGTGTGTGTCGGTCTCCCTGTGTGTGTGTGTGTGTCGGTCTCCCTGTGTGTGTGTGTCGGTCTCCCTGTGTGTGTGTGTCGGTCTCCATGTGTGTGTGTGTGTGTGACGGTCTCCCTGTGTGCGTGTGGCGGTCTCCCTGTGTGTGTGTGTGTCGGTCTCCCTGTGTGTGTGTGTGTGTGTGTGTCGGTCTCCCTGTCTGTGTGTGTGTGTCGGTCTCCCTGTCTGTGTGTGTGTGTGTGTCGGTCTCCCTGTCTGTGTGTGTGTGTGTGTCGGTCCCCCTGTGTGTGTGTGTGTGTGTCGGTCTCCTTGTGTGTGTGTGTGTGTGTGTGTGTCGGTCTCCCTGTGTGTGTGTTTGTGTCGGTCTCCCTGTGTGTGTGTGTGTCGGTCTCCCTGTGTGTGTGTGTGTGTGTGTGTGTGTCGGTTTCCGTGTGTGTGTGTGTGTGTGTGTGTGTCGGTCTCCCTGTGTGTGCGTGTGTCGGTTTCCCTGTGTGTGTGTGTGTGTGTGTCGGTCTCCCTGTGTGTGTGTGTCGGTCTCCCTGTGTGTGTGTGCGCGTGTCGGTCTCCCTGTGTGTGTGTGCGCGTGTCGGTCTCCCTGTGTGTGTGTGTGTGTGTGTGTGTCGGTCTCCCTGTGTGTGTGTGTCGGTCTCCCTGTGTGTGTGTCGGTCTCCTGTGTGTGTGTGTCGGTCTCCCTGTGTGTGTGTGTGTGTGTCGGTCTCCCTGTGTGTGTGTGTGTGTGTGTGTGTCGGTCTCCCTGTGTGTGTGTGTGTGTGTCGGTCTCCCTGTCTGTGTGTGTGTGTCGGTCTCCTGTCTGTGTGTGTGTGTGTGTGTCGGTCTCCCTGTGTGTGTGTGTGTGGTGTGTGTGTGTGTGCGGTCTCTGTCTGTGTGTGTGTGTGGTCTCCCTGTCTGTGTGTGTGTCGGTCTCCTGTCTGTGTGTGTGTGTGTCGGTCTCCCTGTCTGTGTGTGTGTGGTCGGTCCCTGTCTGTGTGTGTGTGTGTGTCGGTCTCCTGTCTGTGTGTGTGTGTCGGTCTCCCTGTCTGTGTGTGTGTGTGTGTGTGTGTGTCGGTCTCCCTGTCTGTGTGTGTGTGTCGGTCTCCCTGTGTGTGTGTGTGTCGGTCTCCCTGTCTGTGTGTGTGTGTGTCGGTCTCCCTGTCTGTGTGTGTGTGTGTCTGTCTCCCTGTCTGTGTGTGTGTGTGTGTCGGTCTCCCTGTGTGTGTGTGTGTCGGTCTCCCTGTGTGTGTGTGTGTGTGTGTGTCGGTCTCCCTGTGTGTGTGTGTGTGTCGGTCTCCCTGTGTGTGTGTTTGTGTCGGTCTCCCTGTGTGTGTGTGTGTGTCGGTCTCCCTGTGTGTGTGTGTCGGTTTCCTGTGTGTGTGTGTGTGTGTCGGTTTCCCTGTGTGTGTGTGTGTGTGTGTGTGTGTGTGTCGGTCTCCCTGTGTGTGTGTGTCGGTCTCCCTGTGTGTGTGTGCGCGTGTCGGTCTCCCTGTGTGTGTGTGTGCGCGTGTCGGTCTCCCTGTGTGTGTGTGTGCGCGTGTCGGTCTCACTGTGTGTGCGCGTGTCGGTCTCACTGTGTGTGTGTGCGTGTGTCGGTCTCACTGTGTGCGTGTGTGTGTGTGTGTGTGTGTGTGTGTGTCGGTCTCCCTGTCTGTGTGTGTGTGTGTGTGTGTGTGTCGGTCTCCTGTCTGTGTGTGTGTGTGTGTCGGTCTCCCTGTCTGTGTGTGTGTGTGTGTGTCGGTCTCCTGTCTGTGTGTGTGTCGGTCTCCCTGTGTGTGTGTGTCGGTCTCCCTGTCTGTGTGTGTGTCGGTCTCCCTGTCTGTGTGTGTGTCGGTCTCCCTGTCTGTGTGTGTGTGTGTCGGTCTCCCTGTCTGTGTGTGTGTCGGTCTCCCTGTCTGTGTGTGTGTGTGTCGGTCTCCCTGTCTGTCTGTGTGTGTGTCGGTCTCCCTGTCTGTGTGCGTGTGTGTCGGTCTCCTGTCTGTGTGTGTGTTCGGTCTCCCTGTCTGTGTGTGTGTGTCGGTCTCCTGTCTGTGTGTGTGGGTATGTCGGTCTCCCTGTCTGTGTGTGTGTCGGTCTCCCTGTCTGTGTGTGTGTCGGTCTCCCTGTCTGTGTGTGTGTCGGTCTCCCTGTCTGTGTGTTTGTCGGTCTCCCTGTCTGTGTGTGTGTCGGTCTCCCTGTCTGTGTGTGTGTCGGTCTCCCTGTCTGTGTGTGTGTGTCGGTCACCCTGTCTGTGTGTGTGTGTGTGTGTCGGTCACCCTGTCTGTGTGTGTGTGTGTGGTCTCCCTGTCTCCCTGTCTGTGTGTGTGTGTCGGTCTCCCTGTCTGTGTGTGTGTGTGTGTGTCTCCTGTCTCCCTGTCTGTGTGTGTGTGTGTGTGTGTCGGTCTCCCTGTCTGTGTGTGTGTGTGTGTGTGTCGGTCTCCTGTGTGTGTGTGTGTGTGTGTGTGTGTGTGTGTGTGTGTGTGTGTGTGTGTGGTCTCCTTGTCTGTGTGTGTGTGTGTGTGTCGGTCTCCTGTCTGTGTGTGTGTGTGTGTGTCGGTCTCCTGTGTGTGTGTGTGTGTCGGTCTCCCTGTGTGTGTGTGTCGGTTCCTGTGTGTGTGTGTCGTCTCCTGTGTGTGTGTGTCGGTCTCCTGTGTGTGTGTGTGTGTGTGTGTGTCTCTCCCTGTGTGTGTGTCGGTCTCCCTTGTGTGTGTCGGTCTCCTGTGTGTGTCGGTCTCCCTGTGTGTGTGTCGGTCTCCGTGTGTGTGTGTCGGTCTCCCGTGTGTGTGTGTCGGTCTCCT